>NC_071262.1:17802801-17990301 GCF_023375685.1 Ictalurus furcatus
TTTCAAGTCAGTTTAATCACCTTTCTAAATAAATGTGCTGCCTATGAAAAATTGTAACCATAGTAACATACAGTGGTTAAACTCACAGGTCCATTATTTGTAGAGACATGGCACGGACGCAGGTAATTCACATGCACATCTCTCTCTCTCTCTCTCTCTCTCTCTCTCTCTCGTAACTATTTATTATAATTCACTCAAATAAATGTCATCTTATGGCACTAATTTCACTCTGTGTATGAGTTAGAGCGGGCAGAATTCTAGATCAAATGCCTGTATATGAAAGAAAATAGAAAATTAACTATTATTTTTATCCGTTCAGTCAAATTTTGCGCTGCAAACATCAATGACAGCTTTAACTTGTCAGTGCTGGCAAGTGACCACGGTATAAGCGGGATAATCCACGGCTAGGTGTGCTTCGCATCAGGTGGTTTACGACGGGCCTCCACGTCGTGCGTTAAAATCGTGTAATACGCACCCAGCCGTGGATTATCCCTTAAATACTAACGGCAAACTTGGAGAGACTTGAACAGTTTTGTGTTAATAATATGTGTTGTTATTTTACAATGATAAACATATAATTGTTGATTTGGTGAAGTTTTCGCTATGAAGAAATTTAAATAATGTTTATGGAAGGAGTCTCCAGTGTCAGAGCTTTGTAATAGTCAAAAGTAAAGCTGCAAGTTTGTTTTCTGCAACATTAAAGTCTTAGGATTTTACTTTACTTTAAGAATTTAAGATATTCCATTCTACTTCAACATACGGGTATGCGGGTATGGTTATTCAGGATATATTTTTCTTACATGGAAAAACTGTTTCTCCTCAATCAGTTAGAAGATACAGTGCCCCATTCCTTGATCTTTCCCATTGTTATGAATGACTAAGGGAATTTGGCATGTGTGTTACCTCATATTTATACCCCTGTGAAACAGGAAGTCAAGGTTGAACAATTTCCTATTCCTAGTTACCCAGATGTACAAAAAATGGAAAATCAAATCAATGGGAATATATATATATATATATATATATATATATATATATATACACACATTATATTTATTTACACAAATATATTTTTCTAATATGAATTCATAGGGGTGCCAATATTTGTGCCACATATATATTTAACAAATATATATTTTTTGATAAACCTGTGTTGTGTTTGCAATTGTTTGATATCCATGAGAGCAGAGTATTTTTGTGAAATTTTTTAACAAAAAAAGTTAAACAATAAAGACAATTTTTCACAGAATTCTTTGCTCATATTTACCAAGGGTGCCAATATTAGTGGAGGGCACTGTACCTTAACCTCAAAATTCTCTGTGAATATGGCCCAAAGTTATAACTCTAAACTGGTTTATAAACTAGCTTGCAAGTGATCACATGCCTTCTAGATGCTTGAGCAAGGCTCTGCAGCTGTTTCCATGAGCTGAAATGAGGACAGTTTGGCCACTCTTAATTTCAGGAATGATGACATCATTCCAGTAAGGCAGCAGTCTGTCCAGCACCTCCTTCAGGCTCTCTGTTTTGGGCAGCTCGTCTTTAGGCACATCACACGTGTTGTACCGCCGGTCATTGTAGATCTCAGCAAAGTAGGGATGGGACTCATTGATGGGGGGTGGAGTGATGTCATAACTCCGCCTCCACAGCTTTACCTGCTTCTCCCCGTGGTTCAGCGCCATCTCAGCCCGGTTCAGGCCGATCAGAGCGCCATAGTGGCGTTCGTTCAGCCGCCATGACTTGGTGATGGGAACCCACTCTTGGCCCATGGCCTCCAGCACGAGCCACGCTGTCTGAATGGAGCGGCTAAGGATCGAGGTGAAAACACGGCCGAACTCGTAGCCGTGCTGCTTCAGCATCCGGCCGCACTCCTGAGCCTCTAGTACGCCGTTCTCGCTCAGCTTCTGGTCAACCCAGCTGCAGAAGCGGTTCTCTTTGTTCCACGCTCCTTCGCCATGCCGCAGCAGGATGAGTTTGTGCTTCGACATCAAGGAGATGTTGGGCAAGAGCCTGAAAGAGTTAAAAGATCCACTCGTATGAAGATGTACGGTGGCTGGTAGACATCAATATAAGCTTTCATTTTTGGCATCCACATCAAATTATTTACTGCTAACAAATGTTTTATGGTGAACTATTTTGGATTTCTGTGGAACCAAGAGCAGCAGCATCATTAATGGTTATAAATTAAATACAATGAATGGCATGAAGAAGCAAGACTGGGGCTCATAATTAAATGTTAGTAGAAATCGATAGTCGGGAGGGGTACATATCAATTTGAACCTCCATTTCTGAATGTGATAATATCAGACATCAACAAACAGTACATGTACATTTCTGACTGCCTCAGCTTTGGATTTCAGTCGTGATATTCGGCTCCATTCATCCATTATTTCTGTTTTTAAAAATATATATATTTATATTACATTACAGTGCTGGTAAATAATGTAAACTTCATGCACAGTCATAATAAAATTAGGGGGGGAAAAAAAAGAGTTGTTACCCTTATACAAAATGTTAATGTTACATTTACACTGTAATAAACTGTGCATAAAAAGTTCATAAGGAGATACATTATTATTATTGCTAATATTATTATTATTCTTCTTATTGTTGTTGTTGTTACTATTCTTCTTCTTCTTGTTATTTCGTAAATGGTTCCTCAGAATATTTACATAGCTGCTGCTTTATTGGATTTCAGTCTCAGCTCTGAGCAATCAGACTCTACATATGTTCAGTCAAGGTGTAATCTGATCCAAATATTAAACTAATATTATCTGATCTGATATTAAACCTACTCACTGCACATCCACAATCTGTGCAGTTCATATATAAAAGAGCACGAAGTGTCACAAAAACCAAAAGCATAACACTTTATTAAAATGTGTGTAACTGTAGTTTAGGGTCAGAAAAAGCACAGGCGCTGCAGAGGAAAGGTCAGGGGTCACTGATGAAATGTCACGAGCCAGCTATAGCTTTCCACAGCAACCTGACTCGTTTCTACAGCTTTGCACTTAATACTTTTCAAATGAAACATACAGTTGCTTACAGAGAGGAAAGAAATAAACGAGGAAATAAATGAGGAACTAGCTGCAGGTGCAGTTAATACGGTATTGCAGTTATGGCAGCACAAACTGCAACTGTAGCTTCCAAAAGCCAAATTGCTAACAACATACGAACTACATCGCTTATAACATCAAGCAAAAATAACTCGCATTTTAAACCAAATTAAAGCGTGATATATTAAAAGGCTGCCGTTGCAGAAATTTCTGTAAAATGGTTCATTACTCACCACAGGAGACACTTCAGGTTTAGAGAGACTAACCACCATATACGGTTTATACTGGAACCTCTGGCAACAAACCCGGGTTTAATCCCAAATCTACCAAAATAACTCATATAGTACACTACATAGGGTGCAAACACCAATTATTAGCTAGTGCGCTAACATAAAAAGTAGAGAGTTATTTAAGACCCGCCCTTACTTTATATTCCAGCCAATGAGAAGGCTGCTTTCACCACTTCGACACGGGTTAATGCGGTACGGTGGCCGAAGAGGGGAAATAAAGAAAAACAAAACATGAGCAGTAGTTTAATAGATGAACCAAAAATAGAGATGGCTGATACTACTGATTTATCTAAATATTATAAAAAGCCTAGCAATACCATTCCTGCTGAAAATAACAACAACAATAGAAACCATATCTTTTTTTTTTTTAACCCATCTGGTTTATCTGAGCCGTTTTCAAATGTCAGGATCAACAGTGTTTCATCTAAATTGAATACTAGGGACTCATATGCAAACGATTCTCATGTTCCAGACCACCTTCAAAATGACCTTTTAGAAATTAGCACTTTATTAGGGTGATATCACATATAAACAACATACTGCTGTAATACAATCATTATTATACAATAAAAATATAATAATCATACAATATTATAAACAGATGTGTTCTATGTGTTTCCACTGAAGCTATTTTAGTCACAGTGAACTTACAGGCAGAAATTAACACTGGGTGCAATAATAAATTGATTTCCAGTTCATTTTATTTGGATTTCTCCATTCCATTATATTATGATGTTGGTCCAGCAAACAACTTCTTTCTGCCTTCCATACCGGACATGGCATCCACGTTCTTCCTCCAGTCAGTAACCTCCTCTCTCTGTAAGAAGGTAAAGATTCAAATTACTTTAAAACACAGGATCCCTTTCACCTCTCTGAATGTAATACTGTAATATTTAGACATATTTTCTGAAGCCTCTGGGTTTAGGCCTATTGTATAGTCCAACATTTTAGTGTAGATAAAACACTTTCTTTAAAATAAAATAAAAAGAACTTTCACCTTCTCCTCTTCTTTCTTGACTGTCTTAAGGTTGGCCTTGAAGTCAATGGACTCTTTGTGTCTGGAGCCGAGCAGAGCTCCGAGCATGGCTTCCGCAGACACTCTCACTCTCTTCAGGTTGGGTCTCTTCATTTTGCCCTTCAGCTCAAAGATTTTGTGGTTCAATTCTGCAATCTAAAGCAAAATTTTATTTTGCCATCATGTTACTGAAATTGAATCAAAGTTGGCATAATGGATTTATTAATTTTTTTTTAATGTTTTCCATCAAAATCTAATGGATATAATGGGTTCTATGGGTCCAGTCTTAATCCAGTTACAGATCCGAGGTATCTTAATCCATCCATCCAACCATCCATCCATTTTCTCTACCGCTTATCCTACAGAGGGTCATGGGGAGCATGGAGCCTATTGCAGGGAACTCGGGGCACAAGATAGGGGACACCCTGTACAGCAGGGGTGGGCAATCTTATCCGGAATCTTATGCCTCCTGCTTGATTGGAATGAAAACCTGCACCCACACCGGCCCTTTCCGGATAAGATTGGACACCCCTGCTGTACAGGGTGCCAACCCATCGCATGGCACAATCACACACACATTCAAACACTATGGACAAATTGGAAATGCCAATCAGCCTTCAACTCATGTCTTTGGACTGTGGTAGAAAACCAGAGTACCTGGAGGAACCCCCCAAAGCACGGTGAGAACATGCAAACTCTGTGCACACAGGGCGGAGGCAAAGTATCTTAATTATTAAATGAAATGTTGTACCGTAATAGAATATTTGTCAGTTCTTTCAAGATAACCATCATTAAGTATATTAGTCCCTGCAGGAAGCCTGTCCAGCATCATTAGGAATTTGAGTAGAAGCACAGAAGTCCTTTAGGTCTATTAAATCACAGCCATTCACATTAGAATCCTAAAACCTTCAAACTTCGCAAGTCAAACTAAAATGTAAAAAAAAACCTAAAACTAAAATACAACTGCCAACTATTACAAATCATCAGGAGTCAACAGAAGACTGCAATGATTCACAAATGTCCCAATGGGGATCAAATAAGTCTGTTTGTCTGTCTGTCTGTCTGTCTGTCTATCGATCTATCTATCTATCTATCTACCCACCCACCCACCCATCCATCCATCCATCCATTATTTGTCAATGGATACAGTGTATTTAGTGATATACCATCATGTTCTGTGTAGTAAAATGTAAACTTCAAGCAGTGATCACCTCTAATTCATTTTTAGCAACTTTAGCTCCAACATCATAGCGATCCTCATCAGCAATGTCGATTTTGCGATGCAGTTCTTTACACAAATTCTGTGAAATTAACACAGAAATTTAAAATAACACACATTAGTAACATATGGATACGATGTGAATGTATGCATGTATATATATATATATATATATATATATATATATATATATATATATATACACACACACACACACACACACACATATATATATATATATATATATATATATATATATATATATATATATATATATACATATGATTTATGGTTTATGAGTGATGATTACAGGCACCTGTATGTCTTGTATCGATAAGCCACTCAGCGTGAGAGGAGGCACTCTTTCACTGAGGATTCTTTCTCTCTCATCTTTTTTCTCATTCTTCTCTTCTTCCAGGAAAGTGCTAGCTTTCTTCAGAATTTTGGTCTGTAATAATGAGAAAACTGATTGGCAGTGTCATGTACAGGTGGAAGTTGAATTTGCACAATATCCTATTAGTTTTTTCATGCAAAATGAATTCGCTTAAATGAATGAATGAATGAATGGCAAAATGAAAAATGTACCTTTATAGTTTCTTTATTTCTCAATATATATGATTCCTAATACATAAGGGATTTGGTGAAGATTACATATAGAACTGCTATGATGACTGAAATCAATGTGAGCTTGATATAACTCATTATGTCTGCATTAATTGCTTAATGTGATTGAGGTCTACATTGTAATCAGAACCACATCCCACATACATGCAATAGACTTTGCATGTAATGTTTATAATTAATGTATACAAACCATCCAACCACACCCCTTATCAATCCTTCCTGATTTCTTTAGCTTTTGCTCTGTACATCATATGACTTGATGAGTATTAGCACCTGTCTCTTGTGTCCAGTTTGTATCATGTGTGTGTTGTTCTGTAAATTCCTGCCTCATTGCTCATGTATGTATAAAACCTAGTCGTCATGTTTTAACATCATTGTATTTCTCAACAATGTGACCATATTCAGTTTCAGTTCCTTGTTTTTCTAGTTTTCCGAGTCTAGTTCTACTTAACGTAGTTTCTTGGTTGGATGGCTTTAAACAGTGCTTGATATTAGATTTATCAATACCAACTGCAATAGGAATATTGTTGGCAAATGATTCAATAAAAAGATTTGCATTTACACTGTCTGTTGTGCTACTAGTGACATGATTCATTTGTTGGAACAACAGTGTTCAGGAAGAAGCACACCAGGAGCTTGGCATATATATATATATATATATATATATATATATATATATATATATATATATATATATATATATATATATATGCCAAGATCCTGGTGTGCTTCTTTTTTATATATATACATGTGTGTATATGTGAATCTGTGTGCAGTGCAAAAGTCTTAGGCACACGCAAAGCTGTACAGGAAAGATGGCTTCAAAAATAATGAAATCATAAAACATACTAGCAGTAAACAGTAAAACAGGAAACAAAGTCAATATTTGGTGTGATGACCCTTTGCTTACAAAATGTATTCTCAGGTACAATTTGTGCAGTTTTATAAGGAAATGAGTATCCTGCAGAACTAGACACATTTCTTCAGGAGACTTTCACTGTTGCACTTGCTTCTTATTTTTGCAGCAAAACCCAGCAGCCTTCATTATCTGCTCTCTGATGTAATATGCTGCTTTCTTTACTGACATACAAACTTTTTCCTGTAACATTTAATTTTGTACTGGAAAACTAATGTTTTTGTATAGACTCCAAAATGTAGATGTCATAAAATAAAAATGTATAACAAAGTTTGTATATTTTACATATATATATATGATCTGATTATCTTGTTTCATATAACACTACTAAATGTTTATTATATTAAGGCAACTGATTGAAAAAAAAACAATCTATACTAAAAAGCTGCACTACTAATATACTAAAAGTAATAATAGTCAAAACATAAGAACAGTTTTCAAAATAGCCCTAAATTTGTGTTGTGTGTTAAATGTGAGAAATATTCCATGATACCAACCTTTAAGTATAAACGCCGTGATGCTGAAATTTTTGGCTTTTGTTTCTTCTACAATAAAGAGCACAGTAAGTAATACAGATGGAAATTCTGTGCAACATATAGAAAGGATGCTAAATTAACTTTTTTTTGGCATAGGCTATATGTATGACTAATGGGATTTTTATTTGTAAAAAGCATCTAAAGCATCGAATTATTTGTAAAAAGCTATTTTTTTTATACTTGTAACTCCTACTCACCCCTCTGAAGCCATTTGATGTGAGCAGCCATGAAAAAAGCATACAAATATATATATATATATATATATATATATATATATATATATATATATATATATATATATATATATATATATATATATATAATTTGAAGTACATAAAATAGGTAATCAAAAATACAAAAAAAAAATATTATTTGGAAATACTCACCCAGTGTCAGTCATGTCTACCTCTTGGTTTTTTTTATACTATCAGCAGATAAAACAGTTTACAATTTTTTTGTTACTTTTCAAACTCAAACAAATTACATTAAGTTACATCCTGTAACTGTTTAATCAAATCAAATTTGTAAAATTATGACCCACGACAGCGTAAGTGTTGGATGCATGTATGTAGGTACAATAGGCAGAATAGTAATAACAGTCTATCTATCTAGATATCCAATCAACTCTACAAGTATTGGCACCCTATCTATCTATCTATCTATGTATCTTAAAACTGCACATTACTTTATTTGAAACTTTCAGACTGGCTTTGTCAAGCCAACATCAAAGTTTGTTCTTATGAACTTTACCTATTATTTAGGTAAACTTCATAACTATTTATTAATCTTTTTTGTTACATCCTGTAACTCTTCAATATTTATACATCCATCCATCCATCCATTTTCTACACTGCTTATCCTACAGGGTCGCGGGGAACCTGGAGCCTATCCCAGGGAGCACTGGGCACAAGGCAGGGTACACCCTGGACAGGGTGCCAATCCATCACAGGGCACAATCACATATACATTCACACACCCATTCATACACTACGGACACTTTGTGTATCAGCCTTCCATGCATGTCTTTTGACTGGGGGAGGAAACAGGAGGAACCTGGAGGAAACCCCCGCAGCATAGGGAGAACATGCAAACTCCGCACATGTAGGGCAGCAGCGGGAATCAAACCCCCGACCCTGGCGGTGTGAGGTGGACGTGCTAACCATTAAGCCACCGTGTGCCCCCAATATTTATACAATAGAGTACAATGTTTATTAACCAGAAAGCAAACGGTACCTTTCACAACAGATCATACTCCAGACTCGTAACCCTGGACATGAAGATAAATTCAAACTTACCTTCCAGAGGACAGATCTATGATTTCAGAGTGGCGAACAAACAAAGGCAGCATATTTATAGAGGCAGAAGCCCTTGTGAGTGGGTCACTAAAATAGCCTTAGTACCTACTGTTCTAACTCAGAAATTCTTCAGCGCCTATGAATGTTCTGCATGTGCTTAATGATCTGGACAAAAGTTCACTGGAGGAAGGGTGAGCAAAGTGGCTAAGCTGAAGTGATTAGAACAAAGATGTTAACATACAAGTATGGGTATTTTAGCAAACCCAAGGTTTGTGGATAATAAAGGGTAAATAAAAAGTAGGGACAACTGTAAAAGCAGGAGATTTTAATTACAAGGTTAAACAATTCACTTTAGTCTTGAACATTAAATTCAATGATATGAGAAGTGTTCTAACATAATTTCTAACAAAATTAAATATTCAAGTTCAAGTACATGTGTGTTAGTTTCTTAACAGAACATTGAGAGGCACCGGACTCTAACACGCAGCTGGATTTACTCAGTGGGATTAGGCCACCACCATTAGGTTCAAACAGGAACTGCAGTGTCTAGTTTACAAGAACATCAGATAGCGTCACACACATGCATTTTTACTTTTAATACATCTCCATATACAATTCCAACATTTATAAAGTATGCTTATACAAATAAGTATTACTGTTCTCTAAAAGCATGCCTTAGAAAATAAGGTAAGAAAAAAAATTCATAATGTTATTTCACATCACAACAGAAGTCAATACTTAGGCTCTTCATACTCTAATTTTGATGAAAACCTTCAGCAATTTTTTTTCAATCATCATCTTCATGTAGCTCTCAGTCAGAAGCCAAGTATCAGACACCAAATATTGAGTTCATCAGTGCCCTGAAAGGTGCGGAGATTAAAATAATATAACTTAAAAAAATCTCAAACTAACAGTACACAAATTGAAACTTTACAATAAATGCCACAGTTTTGATTCCTGTTTTTCATATTACTATGTATTATGAGCTCTTAAGCTCTTACATCCCCATCAGCATCTTAAACAATACAGTATTTACCTTTTATTTACCAGCATCGAACAGCTTCTTCCTGCCTTCCATACCAGACATGGCCTCCACGTTCTTACGCCAGTCAGTCACCTCCTCTTTCTGTTATGGCCAAAGCAATACAGTGAGAAAATGCCCAGAGTGTCTCAGCTTTCTGTTTTATATATATATATATATATATATATATATATATATATATATATATATATATATATATATATGTATGTATGTATGTATGTATGTATGTATATAAATTATCATATGATCAATATCATTTTGGTTGCCATTTTTGTAATCAGGGTCCACATGGTTATTTCACACTGTTGTTCATTCTTTAAACACTTATGCCCTTTCTTTTACTATTATACCACAGTGCTGTTGAGTTCTTTGATTCTGATTGGTCAGAAGAATCCTTCCAATGCACTGGAACATTCGCTCCCTAAAAAAATCCCACAATGCACTGCAAAAACCAGGCAACATCAAAGCTCACTACGTTCCCTAACTGGAAATGACATCATGTTTTCTGAAGCCTCTCAGCTAGCAAAAAAATGGCAGACAAACTCTCAGCCAGATGTAAGTAGCTTGTTATTGTTGTTGTAGCTCTCAAATGGTTACTTTTGTTAATGATTTTTAACTTTATTTGACATTCTATATATGGTTTGCTTGAGTCTAATGACTTTTAAGTGTTTCATGATTAAAAAAAAAATCCACTAGCTAGACTACATTACAATCTTTGGTAACGCATTACACCCAACTCTGGTGGTGACGAGTTGCAACGCGATTATGTAGTCATGTCATTGGAAATTGAGTCATCGGTGTCCCAGTGTGTAGTGAGACAGGGTCCTTACCAGTGTCTGAACTTGTGTACACGATATACTGATATTCACCACCTAGGGAGGTACGGAGCTGATTGAGACACACTCAATGTTTAGTTTAGCTTAATTTGGATCATTTCACAAATTTCTGTGCTCTGTGTAAATCCAGTCCTTGTGGTTCTCCTGCTTGTCTCTTTTATTATTACAGGACTTTGGAGGCTTCCCCACCTAGTGGAATGGAGTAGTCAGTGCTGGTACTGACTGCCTGACCAGTGAAATACCGGATTAAGTATTTAAACATGGGGCTGAAACACAAGAACCTGTGAACATGGGTTTGAATTAGCACTGTATCCATCTCTGCTTTATCCCTGGTTTATCCCTGCATTAGCATGTCATCAGCGCAGCATTAGTATCAGATACAGCCTGGAGCTCTTAGTGATAGACTTGAGAGATACATGGTCTTACCTTCTCCTCCTCCTTCTTCACTGTTTTCAGATTGGCTTTGAAGTCGATGGACTCTTTGTGTTTGGCCCCCAGGAGGACACTGAGCATAGCCTCGGCCGAGATCTTAACTCTCTTCAGCGTAGGCCTCTTCATTTTGCCCTTCAGCTCGATGATCTTATGGGTCATTTCCTGTATCTGTCCCAGGAAATACCCCAATTTTGAACTGTTCAAAATTTTATATTTCTTTTACATTAAATAGGAATTATTACAGCCAACTGATCATTGGAACCATTAGGGGGCACTCTTCCTGTCATCTGTTTCACTACAGAAATGGGACTACCATCCTGCAACATGCTGAATTTGGGCCAGTTTTCTTCCCTGCTATGATATTTGCCTTTTCCCAAATAAAATATCTGTGCACAGTTGAATTCCATGAATAAAATGGTCTAAAAATCCAATATTGAACTGCCATAATTTATTCCTCATACCTCTTTTTCATTTTTGGACACCTTAACTCCAGTATCGTAGCGCTCCTCATCAATTACATCAATCTTGTGATGTAGATCCCTGCAAAGATCCTGAACCAAAAGGGGGAAAATTAAACATGGGTGTTAAGAAAAAATTGGATTCACATGATGGAGCTTTAAGATGGCTGTAATTCTACCTGCAGTTCCTGGACAGACAGACCCGAGAGCTTTAGAGGTGGAACCCTCTCGCTCAATGTGACCTCTTTCTCTTTCCTCTTTTCTTCCTGCTCTACTATGAGCATCTCCTGGGCTGTGTTTAGCATCTTTATCTATAAGGAAGCAGACTCAGTAAAAACTAACAAGTATAAACTGACTGTGCGTGTAATTGTTTAATCTTACTGTACCTTCAACCCAAGCCGACGTCCTGAGGAAATCTTGGACTTTTTCTGAGGGATTCATAAGACACATATTCAATATGATATGGATTGGATACATATAATTGTATCCATGATATGGATACAATTATTTCGAACCTCATTTATCCATTTCTGTTTTGTACACATGCATTAAAGGTGATTAGTGATAGGATTAAGATTTAGTGAAGAGTCGTGCCCTAGTGCTTAAGTAGTCAAAGTACAACACTGAAACTTCTTTTTCTTATTTATTAAACCCACCTCCCATTTCTCCTCATGTACACAAAGGTACATTCCCAGAATCTCTGATGGCCAGCAATTAGATGGCTGATGGTGTTAGCATTTTAGCATAACATGTGGCTTTGCCCACTTCCCCATTCAACTGATTGATATCCAAGTTATAACACTGTACACAAATGAAACTTGGCTCATATTGATTTGTGAAAATAGTCAAGAGTGCCTTTGTGGTCCTTTTGTATTTTTTTGTAATTAGCTCCTATGAGTTTTCCAGCTGATCATGCTAGCTAGTTAGCAGTATTAGCAGCACAGGAGTCAGCTAACATTACATACTTTTGGTTCATCCAAAGCATTACCTTACCACGCTCTGGAAGTGGTAAAGGTATCAGTGCCTTATACAGATTGCATTTACATACACGTTCAAGAGGTACGTTGCTAACTTTGCTTCCACGTCTAACTTCAATCCCTTTTCAGTAATCACTTTCTCCATCTTAGAAAAGTGCTACCAGTGTTTAATCTAGTTTTACCATGTTTCTGGTCACTAGTTTTTTTGTTTTTGGAAAAGTACTAGTTTAATGTGATTCTTGTCATTGTTTTTAGGAAGCACTGCATGTTTTTTTTCCCTCACAGTAATGGTATCTGACTGTGCTGGGGGTTTAAAAGATTAAGCCATGTTTTCCTTTCTGAACAGACTCAGATGGGGGTATAGTGAAGGGTATACAAGTGCAAATAAGAAAAATATAATACAAAGATCATGATTTGTTAGAATATTTTGAAACTTACCGGTCTGTTAAGGAGAAAAAAAGAAAGATGGCAAGAAGTTACTTAAATGTAAAAACTATTTTAATAGAACTGTCAAATGTTCATATTTATTTCATTTGTAGCATCACTTACCCATCAGCCATTTGTCCTTGTGAGTCCTGTTTCTAAACAAAACAAACAAGAAAAAAAAACGATTTAAAAATAAATAACTTAAAATAATTTAAATACATTTTAATGACATTCATAAAGACATAATGCTAAAGCATTACAAACAAATTGTATTCGGTGAAATTTGTGTAAATTGTTATTATTTTGTCTTCTGGGAAGCATGTAAATAGCTTATGTAGAATCTGAAGGGCAGTACTAAATGAAAAAAAAGATCTTTAAACAAAATAATAACAATTTACACCAATCATCCTGTTGAAAAGTTCACACCCCCCAGCTCTTAATGTATCATTTTGCCTTCTATAGCATCAGTGAATGTTTGCAGTTTTTGAAATAGTTGTGTTCGAGTCCCTCAGTCGTCCTCAGTGTGAAAAGATGGATCTCAGCATCATATAGCCGCTGTTGGAAAGGAATCAAATATGCAGAATTTGCTGGAAAAGCAAAGAATGTACAGGACCTGGAGGATTTTTCTGAAGGACAGTTGGCAGTTTAACTGCTCAGGACAAATAAGGGACTCATGAACAACTATCACAAAACATAAACACAGTCGCTGATCATCCAGGTAACAACACAGTATTAATAATCAAGCGTAAAGCATACAGGATGTAAACTTTTGAACTGGTTCATTTGTGTAAATTCAGTTATTATTGGGTCTTGTGGACTATATGTAAACATCTGTTATGTGAAATAGCTTATTCAGGCCAGTACTAAATAAACAACAAAAGGCTTTTTATCCTTCTTTTTTTTATTTATTATTAACATTTTTCCGATTCTGTAAGACATATGTAAACTTATGACCTCATCTGTACTTTAGAAAATAAATAAAGATGATGATATGCTATATAAGATGAAAATCATTACCCAGAGCCAGCTTTTTTAATTTCTATATACTCTATATACTGTATCTTATATATTTCATGGGTATAGTAAAAAAGCAATATGTCGAAGAAACAACTCTTAGCAGATGTGAAATTATAAAAACTCCTGGATGAATTATCATGGATGACTGTATTTTGACCTTTAAAACATTGTGACATTTGATCATTTGTTGTCAGTGGAACGACTCCTGCACAAAGCACTCTAGAGTTTCAACATAGTTGAAAATCGGCATGGACCGCGACCAATTTCAGTGGCATCTAAATAAGTGAAGAATGGCTTGAGCCCACCTCACTTGTCCAGCAGTAACACTGAACAAGGTTTCAGCAATGAAGTGCCAATAACCTCAGTGCAGCACTGTCAAGAATTCTTCAAAGCATGCATTATTTGGCATCAAGATTGACAAATTATCCTCTGATAATGACTGAAAAGAGACGTACCTTTTTGAGGAAGAAAAGTCAAGCTGACAAAAGTCAACTAGGTGGAGTTGGATAGAGGAAAATCATTCAGATTTATAGGTTCTTACGCCCATGTGAATGCCTCACTAAAATAGACTTCTGCCTGGGACATTCTACTGGTCGTTCTGTACAGCTTCCAAACACGATTCACGTTAACTTAAGTGGTGTAATAAAACATCTTTTATTGGACCCGGGACATGCAGGAGTAGCGGTGTGGTGTAGTTTGGATGCTGTCTGTTGGTGAAGCTGAATTCCATAAAGTATATTGTGATGGCACATTGTAATACACTGAGACAAAGAGTGAGACACACTCATATTATGCACATTGAGACAGTTTTTGTATGACACACCATCTGCAGAGTTAGATATCATTGTTGAGAGTGACACGAAACTGGTCTGGTCAAAAAAAACTTTTACAAAGAGTTCTCCAGGTGTCACTGGACATCTCATTTTATAACTCAATAATTCAGTGTAAAGAGTAACTACAGTGAAACTACTAGGAATAGGTATGCAATACAAAAGGTAAAGAGTCTAAATCTGGATTTTAACTGGTTATGTCTAGCATTAATAAGATTATATTAAATAATTCTTAGGTCAATTGGGCTAATTATTCAGAATTACATGAATGTGATTATTTCCAAGCACCATGGATGAGCAGCTCATCTGGGATCTCGGCAGCATAAATCACTGGGTTTTTTTGACATTTGGAAGCAGGTGGAAGCTTTGTCTTATTGTAACGTGAGCTCTCTGTATGGACAGTGTCCATGACAGAGGTGTCAAGAATTATCGCCGGCCCTTTGCCGCTGACTTATTTTTAGTCCTAATGTCCACTGATACCGTTTCTACAAATGCAACAAGTCCCTTTACTTAAAAAGGTGTTGTGCTGTGATCTCGTTAAACTACCAAACTGGCAGCAGATCCTAGCAGAAGTTTCGTCCTTATGTCACTGGTTCGAATATCAAATAATACAATGTTCATATGCTGCACTGGCCTGAATCTGACCATGTGAGTCTAATGAGCTTTGGTTGTTTGATGTATCAAGGTTAAGTTTCTGTTACAGAAATACACACAGTGTGTTTGATCAGTCAAGAACCAGAACACATTTCTATTGCAAGAAAAAATGATGAGTATGTTGAAGATCTCTGTAATAAAGTTATATAAAAATAACTTTATTACAGCATGGCAGTGACAAAGTTCATGAAGCACATCGGGTTCATCTGAGTCAAAGTGAACCCCGAACAATATCAGCACAGACATTTTATACTGTATTTCAAACCAGGTTTTCTGTATGTAATGTAAATGAAGTTTCATTCTAAATGTAAATTAAGGATAGCATTTGATGTGATCACATTCCGTTCTCACAGTACGGATGTTGTTACAGGTGTAACCCCCAAATGGTGAGGTGATAGAGCTATCGAGACAGATGTCTTTCTGAATGATAATTACAGTCATGTAGCCCTTTGTTCAGGGATGGTTCTTGATGTCCCACTGCCGCTCCCATGTGATAACTGTGTGAATGTCACTTTAGGCGGTATTATACACATATTGCTGAGACTGAGATAAATTGTCCCTTTGATAATTCTGCCTTTTTGAGGATCAAGCTTATTCTAACAGAGTTCGGGGTGGAATCTGCTGAGAGGCAGTCTGTAATTTCTTACACTGTTCATTCGTTTCACTTATCTATACATTATTTTGTAATGATTGCTTTAATTCTGCCCAAATTAAATTAAATTACACAAACCTGTTAAGATCAGTCGAGCATGCCTCATCATGAAAGTAGAAAACGGTTTCAAATCTTTTTTTTTTTTTACCACTATGCATCCTTGATGTAGTAGCTTTCGACCCTCAACCACATTAAATATGTTTATATTGAAATATTTGTGATGTGTTTAGTGATTCTGGTGTTAATTTTTTAGTTAATGTGCTTTTGTTCTTTGTTTGAAACGTTATCTTGCGGTTGTCTGGTGGCCTTATGTCAGAGTTCAATAGCATAATTTTTTTAATCAAACTCAAACTCAAACTTTAATCAAACTCAAACTAAAAACTGACAGATAACTGTCAGTTTTTAGTTTCTGTCATAAAGTTAGCTACGAAAAACAAAACAGCATGAGCTTCTTGTCTCAGAGCAACATTGTGGAGCGAGATTACAAATTAGAAAGCTAAAGAAGACTAAAGTGCTGCTGCATTGCTCTGTTTAGGTAGAGCTCAATTCCTGTGTGGAACACTATGAACCTGCAGTTGATCAGCATTGTGAGTAATATAGGAAACCATTAACCAAAATGAAAATAGACTAACATGTGGATGACAAAAAGCTCAGGATTGAGTCATGAAATAAATCTTGGATGCCTTGATGATTAGATATTAATTATAATATTGACAAGTCATTTGGGTTGAATTTTTCTTTTAACTTGTGATCATCCAGAAGAGAATGTATACAGCAGTGTGAACAAATGATCACAGGAATAATCATACAAGACTAAAATCGATGTTGATGTACATTTAAAAACATTTATTTAGAGAAAACAGTGTTGAAAAAGAGTAGTGTAGGTTTTATTGCCCAGCGTCAAACAGCTTCTTCCTGCCCTCCATACCAGACATGGCCTCCACGTTCTTACGCCAGTCAGTCACCTCCTCTTTCTGCGGAAAAGAATAACAGCGTTTGAAACAAGACAGAAATGAATAATTACACCTACTTTTCATGACACAAAGATAGTAAAAGGATATAGTTAATTTTACTATAATACCAATTGACATCTACAGATTGGTTAGTAACAGCGCTATCTCAGACTGACTAGCATTACTTTCTAGCTAGTATCAAATGCCAATTTTTCTTCCACTGCTTTCTGAGATGTTGGTCAGGGGGGTAGACTGGAGGAAGATGTGCAAGATACTCCACCTATCTAGGGTCATGGGGTAGCCTGGAGACTATCCCAGGGGACTCGGGGCACAAGGTGGGGGACACCCTTGATGGGGTGCCAACTCATCGCAGGGCACAATCGCACACACACACTTACAGACCCATTCACACACTACAGACAATTTGGAAATATCAATCATCCTACAACGCATGTCTTTGGACTGTGGGAGGAAACCAGAGTACCCGGAAGAAACCCCTAAAGCACGGGGAGAAAATGCAAACTCTGCACACACACAGGGTGGAGGCAGGAGTCAAAATCCCCAAGCCTGGTGGTGTGAGGTAAGCACCCCACCACAAAGCCACCATGCCCTCCCCCAATCATTCAACATTTTCTATAAAAACATGATGATATCAAATATACCGGACAGCATTTATTCAGTATTATATCTGAATATTTAATCTAATAACATCAAAGTGACTGTGTTGACTGACAGTATTCAGAGCATTTTGACTAAATTGTTTGTCTTTCAAAAGTTGTGATTTATGTGTTTGTTACATTGTAACATAAGATTTTTCTGAAGAGTGCTCCACTCAGTTTTGAAAAAAAAAATTTTGTTTGTTTTTTTGGAGGATTTTATTTGACATTTTCTTTTCATATGAATGAATGAATGAATGAATGAATGAATGAATAAATAAATAAATAAATAAATAAATAAGATTTTGTACATCCACAATCATAAATCACAAATCAAGTATATGTAGTCAGACACCATTTTGGCACTTCTGAATGTTAAGAGATTAGGTATGTTATTGTATAATATTAAATATAATGTTGCATAAATATGTTACATGTAGGTTAATGGATGTAGAATCTTTTACTCTAAATGCCATGTTGTTATTTAAGTATCATTATATCCCTTTTTCCTCTCTGCAGTATCCCTTACCTTCTCTTCCTCTTTCTTGACTGTTTTGAGGTTGGCCTTAAAGTCCACTGACTCCCTGAATTTGGCTCCCAGAAGAGCGCCCAGCATGGCATCAGCCGAAATCTTCACCCTCTTCAGGGCAGGTCTCTTCATTTTCCCTTTGAGTTCAGAAATTTTATGGGACAGCTCTGCAATCTGAGGTCAACAATTTAAAATGTAAGCATGCTGATTACTTTAATAATGTGCTAATAAAGAACAAGGAAACCATAGATGCGTGATTGAACTGTGCTTTTAAAAAAAAAAGAAGAAAGAAATATACATAATCTGATATCTTTGGAATTTGTACCTCTTTGTCATTTTTGCCCACTTTGACTGCAATGTCATATCTCTCTTCATCTATTGCGTCACTCTTTTGGTGGAGTTCCCTACATAATGTCTGAGGATGATTAACACAGAAATACATAATTGTGTCATCAAGATTTGTAATGGACTATATTTATAGTCCTATAAATATATGACTATAGGAAAATAATCAACAGTGGGATGGTGTGATGCTCCCAAAAACCGAATTATTTTCCAGAAATTGCACATGTTTTTCCTGTAATACCACAATTTGCAAACATTTATCATCTTTAATGTATTACATTTGGCAGATGCCATTATCCAGAGTGATTTACATTTATCTCATTTTATACAACTGAGCAGTTGAGGGTTAAGGGCCTTGCTCAAGGGACCAGCAGTGGCAGCTTGGCATTGCTGGGATTTGAACTCATGACCTTTGATCAGTACTCCAACATCTTAACCACTGAGCTACCACTTGTACCTTATTAATAATATGTAATGTTCTGGAGCATCTGTGGAACAAGCTAGTTCCTGTTATCACTACATTATAGCAGATATAAACAGTTGTTCCCCCCTCAGCCGCTCATTTACTTTGTTATAGTTAAGATTAAAATACACAGCTTGTCATGCTACCAAGAAACCAGAAAGAATAAAGTCCTCTGTCCTGAAGACTTTCCCATGGCAGAAAAACTACTGACTATTACAAAGCACTGTCAATGGAGACTCTTTTCATAAGTGTTAAATGTGAAAACTTATGATTTGCCTTGCAACCAAAACTAGCATTAAATAAAATTAATGTTCCATGTGGAGGCTGAGAAACAGAATGTTTCAAATCATATTCCAACATCAGCGAGAATCTCTGGCATATACAGACAGATGTTACTTACTTAAAAGACATGTACACTAGAGTTGCAAGGAAAATGATTCAACCCGCATTGCAAATCAGGTTTATTGTCAAAATGTACAGACTTCCAGCTGTTTGCAATGAAAAGGTCAAACAAAAGCAATTGGAATAGTTCAACATAACGAATGCTTCAAGTGGTTTCCCCAAATTCAACTGAAAATACAACATCTCCAGTTTCAAAATTATTCAACCCCTTCATGGCAAGCATCTTTAGTTCTTAGTAGAGCACCTTTTTGCTGTTATGACCTGCTGCAAAAGAGATGCATAGCTTCTGGCTGCGTTCCTGCGGAATCTTAGCAGATTACTCATGAGCAATGGCCTCCAGTTCAGTAATATTCTTACATTTATTTATTCATTTAGCAGACGCTTTTATCCAAAGCGACTTACAAATGAGGAAATACAAGCATTTTTGGGTTTGCGTGCTGCAACCACCTTCTTCAAATCCCACCAGAGATTTTCTATGGGGTTCAAGTAAGGTGACTGTGATGGCCCTTTAGAATCTTCCAGGACTTCTTCTGCATCCAAGCCTTGATGGAATTTGAGATATGCTTGGGATCATTGTCCTGTTGGAAGAAGGTCCAATGACACGAAAGCTTCAGCTTCCTCACAGATGGCATGACGTTTTCTCCTAATATTTCCTGATACTTCAATGAATCCATCTCGTCTTCCACACGCTGCAGGTTTCCAGTGCCAGAGGGTGCAAAGCAGCCCCAGAGCATCACCGAGCCACCACCATGCTTGACTGTGGATAGAGTGTTCTTTCTTCATTCTTCTTCCTCCAGACATACCGCTGATCCATCATGCCGAAAAGTTCCAGATTTGTTTAATCATTCCAAAAAACAGAATCCCAAAATGTCTGTGGCTTATTTATATGATTTTGAGCAGACTTTTCTTGTGCTTTTGGATGAGTAGTGGTGTACGTCTTGGAGTTCTGGCATGAAAACCTTCTGTGTTTAGTACACACCTTACTGTGCTCACTGAAACCTCAGTGCCTGTTGCCACCAAGTCTTGCTGTAGGTCTTCTGCAGTCACTCGAGGGTTTTTCACAACCTGCCTTCTAGGATATGTGGTTGCAGCTGTTGATATCTTCCTTTTTCTGCCCCGTCCAGGTATTTAATGAATTTTCTGCCCCTAGCCAGTTCAGGTTTGTGTTCCAGCTCAAGCACTCCTGGCGCAACTAAGCAAGCCCTTGATTAGATCAGGTGTGCTTGAGACAACACCTGTTTTGCATATTTGTGCTGTTGTGAGGGATTCTATTCAGAGGGTTGAATAATTTTGAAACTGGAGAAATCATTATAAGTTGCATTTTCAGTTGAATTTGGGGAAACCACTTAAAGCATTCATTGGAGTTGAACAATTTCAATTGCTTTTGTTTGATTTGTTCACTGAAAACAGCTGAAAGTCTGTCCATTTTGACAATGAACCTGATTTGCAATGGGGGTTGAATAATTT
The DNA here is from genome assembly GCF_023375685.1 of Ictalurus furcatus. Classification (NCBI taxonomy): domain Eukaryota; kingdom Metazoa; phylum Chordata; class Actinopteri; order Siluriformes; family Ictaluridae; genus Ictalurus; species Ictalurus furcatus. The sequence goes on from NC_071262.1 coordinate 17,823,889, forward strand.
TGATTGCAACTGTATAAAATAATTGGCTTTTTAAACATTAGTGCAAATACATAAAATATGTCATATTAGTGATCAAACCCAACCTGTAGCTCCTGCAACGAAAAGCCAGAGAGTACCAGAGGAGAAATTGTCTCACTCAGGACTCTTTCTCTCTCCCTCTGTTTCTCTACCTTCTCAGTTGCAAGCAGTGACCTTGCCTGCTTCAGGATTTTAGTCTGAAAAGAGAATCAGCCGTTTTGAACTCTACTATAATTGCTAGTTTTACTGCAGCATATTTTCTGTGTTATTCATGTGCAAGAGACACCACTCGGAAATTCTGTGCATTTCTGGAAGGAAGGAATATAAAGACAAACCTTCAGGAACAACCTTCGTGATGCCGAAATCTTGGGTTTCAGTTTCTAAAAATATGGGCGTACATTAGCAGTGTTGAGCTGGCACAGATTCTTACTAGTAAAATATATTAACCACTTCAACTCTTGACTAAATATTCAGTTATTATTCAGTTACTACTATAAACAATTCAGTAACTATAGTGAAATTAATAGAAAAATTAGGGAAAGTAATGGGAATCTAGTCTTGGGAGTTGAAGGAAGTTAAGGAGTTAAATTTTATTTGCTCTTTATTTTGTTCTGTTTAGATTATTAGTGGTTTTACTAGTATTAGTAATAGAATACATAAAGTATTACTAATGGACTCCACTTACACTTATATTACTACAAAACAAACAGTATACTCAATTGCTTTAGTAGTAAGTTGCACTCTCGTAGTATTCCCTATTACTTTATTAGAAAACCAGCACTACTGTAAAGATGCAGGAGAATTTTGCTGACTCACCATTCTTGAGTTGTAGAATATTGTTGAGAAAGATGACAAGAAAGTGATCAAAGTTTGGGGGGAAAAATCAGTGAAACATTTGATGAAACTTGTGCTGGAAATTAGACATGACTAAATAGATACTTACGCCTCAGACATTGTGACGTCCTGTTAAATAAATCATAAATAGGACATAGGAAATCTGTGCAACTAATCAGCAGAAATCATTTTTTATTGGAATATTGAGGTTGCAGTCTTGTCATTTTTATAGGACAGTAGAATGTTAGGCTTGTGTGTCCAAGTCATTCATTATCTCTCACAAGTATAAATGCCCTTGACTTTGCAGGAGACATACAATATCTCCTTATATCACATGTTTATGTTTAGGTAAAGAATATCTGTATTATCATATAGTCAAACAGCATTATTCAAAATATGTTAAGATGAAGTGTGTGGGGGTAAATAAGCAACACAACCTAAAAAACGTTGAATATTAGAAAATGGTTCCAAGTGGTTACTTAACTTAAAGTTTAATTAAAGCTATATAACAACTTGGCAAGGCTTAACAGATATTAGAGGTGTCTGTGTTAAGCCAAATTTCATGAGAAAAATCAGACCTCTAAAAGCAAAGAAAGAAATAAAACAAATAAACCACACAGTTAATTTCATACACCAGTCTATATTCTAGTTCAATAAAACATTCAATAAAGTTGTGAAAACATACCTGATCTGTGCAGGAAAAAACAAAAAGCGTGAGGAACGTGTGACAATACTATAATGAGATTATGCCGGTTCAGGTTTGATGGCTCCAGTAGCCTCTTGTGAGTGGAGCACTAAAATAGACTTGAACCTTTGAAGTTCCATTTACTTAGCCTGCCCACTACCTGGGTCAACTACTTTCCCATTGTTTGACCCTACAAGGGGTGAAGCCTGCTAGAATCAATATGTGATCCAACAGTGAAAACCATACACTTTGTTTTAAACTTGCTTATGATTTCTAAACCAATTTTGACTGAGTAGATCCTGGCTCCAGTAAAATAATTTTTTTTACATGGACACAATGTAAGTAGTGTCATAGCCAAACAATATGTGCTATGTTGAACCCTTGGGTATATTTTAGTAGCTACACACTAACACTTTTGTCTGAATGAAAGCAGATTTTGTGATCAAATGAAAGCACTGGATGAAAAAAAAAACACACACACAATTATTTCATTAATACATTGCATCATATTTAATTGTGGAATGCCATTACACTGTGAGTTGTATTTCCAAGTGACTAGAAAGTTTTGCAATATTCGCCATCTTACAACGCAACACTACAACACAAAACGTCAAGTACAGTTCATCCATCTCTAATCAGATTCATTTCACCTATCGTATCATATTCTACCTGTACAAGCTGACAACAGCCAGTTTGACACAAGGGCCAGCATGTTCTAAGACCCAACACAACTTTGGGACACAAAAAGTTCATCTACAGTCATAAATACATGGAAAGTCACAGATCACAAATAATTTTACAAGCAAATTGAATATGAACAGTTTTGATTTCCTTCCATTTCCACAAAGATGTCTTCTCGTCTTGGGGCACCTTGCTCTTGAGTATGCCATCTATTTGTTATGAGTTTTCAGTTAATGTCACTTAACTATGACATAATGTTACACAAAATGAAACATGTTTACAGCAGACTCTTCTGCATCTAGAAACCATTTATTGACCAGCATTAAACAGCTTCTTCCTGCCTTCCATACCAGACATGGCTTCCACGTTCTTACGCCAGTCAGTCACCTCCTCTTTCTGTGGGAAGGAAAGTCGTAATGAGAAGTGCTCACTTGAATACAATGTTCAGGATACTGACTCATTAATAACTCAGATCTCCTGGTGGAGCACCATCATAAAGCTTACCTTCTCCTCCTCTTTCTTGACTGTCTTCAGGTTGGCTTTAAAGTCTGCCTTCGATGACATTTTGGATTCAGTCAGAGCACCCAGCATAGCATCGGCAGATTTCTTCACCCTCTTCAGTTTAGTTCTGTTCATGGTGCCCTTTATCTCTTCAATCTTCTGTGTCAGCGTTTGGATCTACAGCAAAACAGCATTTGTGTTACTGAAGATCTTTAGATTAACCCCTTCAATTCCCATCAGATATTTCATTATTTAGGAACTTTTATTCATTGCAGTGACTGTAATAGGAACAGTGTGTAGTTACAAGAGTGAAGAATGGGTGCTTAGACCCACTGATTGGATCCTGGGATTTTAAAGTGAATGAGCTCATTGCATAAACATGTCTGCATTTTTCTTAGTACTGCTCCTGCATTTCCAGTTATTTCACTTTAAATCCCACAGTGGCAGAACTTTACAGTTAGTGTCTGCAAGAATGCTAATGATGTTTATCATATCTGCAAGTATACTTGCAAAGCCTCTTCTAGCAAGCTGAAGAAAGGCTTCAAACTGTATCTTTCATCATGCACACACAAGTATGAAGATAAGAAAATACAGATTTTATATAAAATTCATTTAAAAAAAAAAACCTTAATAAATATAAATATAGGAATAATCCAGGGTGTCCAAAAAGTCTCCATACATAAGGGAAATTAACACAAAAAGTCTTCCAAAATTTTTCATACTCAGTTTATATTATATATTATATTTTCAGATAGCCTTTAAGAATATCATTGACAAAAGAAGAACATATTAAAATCCTTCCCATGACTGGACTGGGAAGCTGTTGCAAGGTTGCACAGGACTTTGAAGGGTTACTCTACTGCACTTATGAATGCAAACAATGCAAACACTGCACTATTTCATAACTGAATTGCATAATAGCATAAATATGTGCTTCTATATTCATTAGTCTTCCAAACTCAGACACATTGATGTGCAGTGATATGTGGTGGTAATATTAGATGGGAGGCTAAATCTAATATCTATCAACAATTTGACAATGAAACTATTAGGGTAGAGCATCATTGGCATAATAAGAATGTTTTAGAGCAAACTATTACATACACACACAGTTTAAGGCAGATTACAGCTACATTCATGATTTTAAGTGTTTGAAGTCTGCAGAGTCCATGATGTGTTTCCTCAGAACACTAAATGGTAAATAGAAAAGCTGTATTCCTTTTGTGTCATTTGTATTTTAATTGGACAATATGTGTTTTTATTAGGCATTTTTTGGGGGGGGAAAGGATGACAGGAATTATCTTGTTTTGTGGACATTAAATAAAATAACATTAAATGTAACCATATATGGATAAAAAGTATTGCTTGTCATTCATTAATAAATGAACAATTATAATAGTTGACAGTTTGTTGTGATATAATAGGTATAAAACACTCCTGGATGCATTGTTATTGGAAAATAATTAACTTCGAGACAGGATCATACCACCCCATAGTGGATTATTTTCCTATAACAACATGCATGCGCCGTAATTTTTTTTCCTGACATAATATATAAGATGATGGACTAAATAATCCACCTTGTACACGTTCATGTACACCCGTCACTATGTTTCAAATGTGTCTTCTCAAGCAGTGTGAAAAATATCAGCACAAATGAAGGGAGTGTTTCCCTCTGTGTAATCAGCTGATACGGCTGTCACTGATGGACTGCATAAATCAACAGTCTGGGCTAGAAAGAAATCAGCCCCAGCATCGCTTCTTCATACCATTCTTTGTGTATTTCTTTCGACCACTGGTGGTGCTGTTGTGTTGGTTAAACAAAAATCTAAAGTAATCCACTTTAAAACATTAATAATCTGATGTAGATGCCAAAAATGACAGCTTATATTTTATGAGTACCTCCTTTTCATTTTTGAACACTTTCACTTCAAGGTCGTATCGCGCTTCATCAACGGTGTCTGACTTGCGGTGGAGTTCTTTGCAGAGCTCCTGTGAAGAACGTTTTTGAGAAATGATCAACTATCAGGATTTTACAAAGCTCCATCTCATACATTACTAGCAGTAGTGTGGTACATTGTGTCTACCTGCAGCTCCTGTACAGACAGTCCAGAGAGTTTGAGTGGAGGGACTCTCTCATTCAGGGCACCCTCCCTCTCACGCTTGTTCTGCTCTTTCTCTGCTACAAGCATAGACGCTGCCTTCTTCAGCAGCTTGCCCTGTTGAGGAAAGATTTAAACAGTGAGATAGTGTTACTGAACAGAGCTCCACTAGACTGGGCATACAGAGTAATCACTTGATTTACACCACAGCACTGTTGAATTCTCAATTCTGATTGGTCAGAATATATATGGTGATTAATCATCTATAAACTCTGACAGCAGTGCTAATAATAATGTTATATGTTATTATATTATACGTAAATTAGCACTTTTCATTTGAAAAAAATGTTGTCTGTGTGATTTTTAGACTGACGGTATTTTTAGTCTGTGACCTAATGTACCAGTATCGGGATGCATTTATTGACAGAGACTTCAAAGCACTTCTGTAAGCCACTCCGGATAAAGACATCTGCCAAATGCCGTAAATATAAATGTAAATATTATATGTTATAGTCTCAGCAGTAACAATTAATTCAGATGGAACTGTATGGTAGATGCTCCACATAATCTAAGGCTAATGGTAAACAGACTGTAATGTGTTGTTATTTAACAAAGAAAATGATATAATCATGGATATGGTGAAGGTTGCTTTAAAGAGATGTAAAGACTTGTTTAATGTTTATGGAAGGAGTCTCCAGTGTCAGTGCTTTGTAACCATCAGTAAACTTCTAACATGAAAAATTGCAGGTTTTTTTTCTTTAACTTTAAAAGAGTGAGAAGAGAGGGGTTGGTGAGGGAACGATACCAGCTGTTTACAGCTGTTATAACAGAAGTGATAAATAACAGGACATAAATGTAACTATAAATGGATGAAATGTATTATATGTCATCCATCCATCCATTTTGTGTACCACTTATCCTACACAGGGTTGCAGGGAGTCTGGAGCCTCTCCAGGGGAACTTGAGGCAGAAGGTGCGGGACACCGTGGACGGGGTACCAGCCCATTGCAGGGCACAATTGTGCACAAATGTATAATAGTTGACCATTTGCTCTGATTATAATAGGAATAAAACACTTCTGGGTGTGATGTTATTGGAAAATAATTTACTTTGAGATGGGATCACACCACCCCATTGTGGATTATTTACCTAAAACAGCATGCATGTCCTGTAATGTTTTATGCCTGACATGAAATATAAGAATGGGACTCACTTTTAGGAATAGCCGGCGTGTGGCTGAGATCTTGTTCTTTTTCTGAAAGGGAAAAAAGAAAATATGTTACTGTTTAAATGAAATGTGAATGAATTCCATTTATTAAACTCTTAAACTTCCAGCTTATTACTCAGTGTTAATATCTTATGGCATGGTGTTCAGTAACTACCATGAATTACTGACTATGTTTACTTGACCATCAATAATCAAAATCAGAATTTTTGAATATTCCAAAATCAGAATACTCTAATTAGTATTGAGTCATGTAAACGACACAATCTGATCGCCCGATTCAGATTAAGAAAATAATAAAATAAAATAATCGGAAATTTGTTGCATGTACTTATTCAGAAAATCCACTGAAAGAAGATATAAAAGCGCATGCTCAGTCCGCAAGGAATTGTGGGTGCTAATGGATGCTTAGCTGTAGGCTAGGTATTTAGGAATGGCAACTCAAGTATACCTACAACAACCATGTAATGTGAATATTTTGATGCCTGTACTTATATAAACATCGTATTCAAAATATGGCTGCAACCCGAATATAGACCTTAAAGTGCACCTATTATGGTTTTGAAATGTGCTTAATTTTGTTTTAAAGATCTCATACAATAGATTCACGTGCATCCAAGGTCAAAAAGCACTTTAATGTGCTCATAATTTAAACTGCAGCATTACCCTTTTTCCCCAGTGTCACAAACGACTCGTTCAATGATCCGTTCTAAAGGATTAATTCTAAACTCCTTCTTTCAGAGAGCATACTCTGCTCTGACTGGTCAGATGTCCCAATCTGTTGTGATTGGTCTACTGCTGTCAGCGTGTGTCGAAAAGGAAATGCCCACTACCATAACGAGTTTCAGCTCAGTCTGTTCGCGAGCAGCCGATGAAGACCAGAGGCAGGGCTTTGTGTTACAAACCTGTGTAGTTTAGTACAGGAAGTAAGTCTGGAATTACAAATGACTCATTTCAGCTGTTCAGAATCGGTTCCTTCTTTTGGGAGTCAATAACTCTGTTTGTCGTGCGCTTAGATTTTTGAAACTTTGCAGATGTTTTTACATTCACAAACAGCTCTTTAACACACTACATGAAAGGTAATATTTGAAAAACCATAATAGGTGCACTTTAAATGGAATTTGATGTGCATGTAAACGTAGTCATTAAAGAGATAACTAATACAAATGTATAGTATGAAAGTAATTAAATGTACAATGGGAGTTAAAGGGGTTCAAAGCGATTTTTAAAATTGCATTGCAATATAATGTGAAACAACTATGAAGTTGAAGATTGCATGGTTCAACTTACCGGTCTGTGTTGTTATTTTGAGGGAGGAAACAAAAAAGAGAACAAATATTGATCAATTGAAGAAACATTTCTTTGACTAATACTCATTATTACAATTATATAATCAGCAACAGGTTGTCACATTACCCTTCAGACATAATTCTCTTTGTGCCCTTCAAGAAAAGGAAAACACAGTGTTACTGATGCTAAATAAATACAATTTAAAATAACAATTAAATCAGTCCTGATCTAGTTGGAAAGTATGTCTAACTTGGTTGGTAATCATTAGGAAACATTGCTTAATACCAATACTGTTTACCAAGAGGACATAAAGCAAGTCTGTCAAATTTGACAAAGACAGTTTTATCTTAGTTCCAACAGACTAAATATAGATCTGTAGTGCAGCACATGATGTTCTCTGTCCTGTTCCGTATATTTGTTCACGTTATATTATAGCTGCTTAATTGAAGGCCATGAGGTGGTATAAGTATTCCTGTCTGGGTATATTTGAACATTGTTACCGCTCCATCCTTTACCCCAGAAACATTAGCAGCTGCAGCCTTGACACTCCCGGATGGCAACAGTCTTGGCTACCAGGACTGAAATCTTTATAGAATCAACCACACAACAGGAGCTTTCATCCTTGCACCCCAATAAAGTTGTCATAGAAGGCTATGGACTCAGAAGACTGTGTTGTTTTTTTGTTTGTTTTTTAACTTGTTCTTTTAGATAATCCAACACAAGTCTTGCTTAAAATTAGTGAGGTCAGTCATTTCTTTAAGAAACTGTCCCCATGCCAAGTCAAGTCAAGTCAAGTCAAGTCAAGTTGCTTTATTGTTTATTTCAAGCATATACAGCTGATACAATACACAGTGATATGAAACAACGGTCCTCCAGGACCATGGTGCTACATAAAGCAACACACTAACCACACTAGGCGACACAGAACTAAATAAGATCTACACATTTTTACATAAAGTGCACGTGAAAATAACACAAGACAGTACAGTACTACTAAAACAGGACAATAGGCACAGTAAGTGACAGTGCAGCAGCGAGCAGTACACAGTTCTAGTGTGGAAGTGTCCGATATAATAGCTAGTGCAAAAGATAGGGGCCAAAGAGTAACAATATAATTTTAAAATGGTGTAAATGTAAACATAACATGCTATGACATAGCATTCAGCAGATAAGCTTAATCCATATATGGACATAGCACGAACACCTTTCATCCAGTGACTGACAGGTGATTATGCCAGCACATAGAAGCAGAACTAATAAAGGAGCAGATACAAAGGGCTAGAGGTGACTCCTCAAGGTCTCCTGTTCACATTCGTCCACAGCAGCAGTGGGTCTGAGGTCAAGCTGAACAATGTGTTAAGTGTACTTGCAAACCTGGTAATGAAGTGACGAACCCACATTTTAGTGCATGTTTTAGTATTCATTAGCTGATTAGATGAATGGAGTGTGTTGAGAGCCCAAATACACCACAAACACAATTAACAAAGACACTGCACATACTAAACAGGACATTTTATTGTTTTACCAGCTACAATCAAGCAAGATTTTTTCTTTTTTTAATTGCTTTGATATTTGCTTGCAGTATTACCCAAATAGTTTTATTAGAGTAAAACAACAACAACAACAACAACAACAACAACTGGGGATCTAATCGCAGTTCTAATAGCCATATTAATGCCTTTTTTTAAACACATTTCTCTTTGCTCCTGAATGTGCTTTTCATCTTTAGTTTTCAGCTCTCTCATTTCCATTATATCACAGCAGTTTTTAAAGCACAATTTGAGCCTCGCACAGATCAGATGTTCTAGATAGTCTAAAGCACAGTTTGTGCAATGTTCAAGTGTATTTAGCGCCTCCTCATTGCGTAAATCGGATGCCATTTGGGTCTAGTTACAGTACATCCTTCCATTCAGGATTGCTGACTAGCACAGAAGAAACTAGCTGTAGTATTTCCAAAAATACTTTCCCTCAATTAGCCTTAACAAACTGTTCAGTGCACATATACTCTCATATATGAGCACTGAACAGTATACAGAATATACAATATACACAATTCCTCCTATCATATACATACAATCAGAAATAAAGGAAGTGGACTTTTCCTTTTCACTGGGCTGGTTCATTGTTTTGAACTTTATCTGGGAAGGTGCATGTGTTGTACCTTTAATTAGTTTTTATAGTGAAGCTTTTAGAGTAAAGCTCTCAGTGGTCCTTAAATTCCAATTATGTGAACTGTGTACTTAGATACATAGGCTACTGTACTGGTACTACCCCAGCATGAAGGAACAATCCAGCTTACTACTTTAATTTCTGAGAGTGTGAGGTTTCAAGACAAACAATATTATCCACCCAAAGTCATTGAGTTTGTTGTAAGTAAAACAACTTAGTCATAATCAATCCAGGCAGCTAATATTCTTTGACACCGTCTCATATCTAGCCTTATTAGACAAGTCATGATCCAAACTTACCTTGGCCTAGATGAAAAAGAAGAAGAGTGAGCTGTGTGGCAAGGACAGAGAAGAAAAGGCATTTTATGATTTTTGGCTGATAGATTTATGGTTTGAGTGCTCTCTTGTGAATGGCTAACCAAAATAGAGCTGTTGAATTATTTCTGTTATGCATCTGTGTCCCTTTCACGTGTGCTTTAGCACGGGAGCATGTCCTTCATCTCTGACTCCACCATTTAGTGTGGCATTCATATGGGGCTCTAAAACTCATTCACTCACTCACTCACACACACACACACACACACACACACACACACACACACACACACACACACACACTGGGGCATCTTTGGAATTTTCAAAATCCACATAAATCCAGGATACACATGCAGTAAAATTATCATAAATGTTTAAAACCAAGCACAATCATGCATACATTCACTGTTAACATTCAAGCAGTTCTGTTCTGTCAACATTCAAGCAGATAAGATCAAATCACATAACTATATATTGTAATTGTAACACATGTAAATCAAATCCATGCCAATATTTAGTAGTCCTTATCACCAATGTTTTTAAATTGAATGACCTCCTTGTAAATACCGAGAAATTAAGGGGCATCTGTTATGACCAGTCGTGCCTCTGAAGACCATAAATGCAGAATGTGTTCAGCTGGTATGTTCCCCGCATATCTGTAGAAATGGGGCGAGGGCAAGATATAACTCAAGGGCCCTTACCCGCTCACTTGTGGACTGTAACATGGTTTGACTGTACTCATTTGGTCATACATACTCATAAGTGTGCCAGCTTAAGCTGTTGAATGCAAGCATAAAGTTGACACAGTGAGACTCTTGAAAACAAGTTCTTCCTTTTTCACTATTTATTGAAGGGACTGAATATTGTTCAAAATAAAATAAAATCACTTTCAAAGACTAATGTGCTCCCTCGGCTCAGTACCCAAGAAGAATGAAACTTATAGAACTTTTTAAAATGTTACCCAATCAGAGGGGAGCAACTACTTAGGGCAATCACTTGATACAGTACATCTATAATGTTCTACATGGGAAACACATATATAACATAACCAAAGATACAAAAAAAAATGACCAACACACAGCAACAATCAATATCAACAAAAGACTCCTTTCTACTACTGGAAGGGTTCTTACAGTAATGTTTGTGTTATCATCCAGTATATATTTATTAATTATATTGTAAATTCGTTTATCCAACACTTAAAACAATTATCATACAATCACTGCTTAATCACCACTGACGATGTGTTGTGGATGTGTCAGCAAAGCAGGCTTAAATAACAAGGCCCCAACACATAAATCTAAGGGGCATTTCACCAAGTGTAATTAGATGGGCTGCTCAAGTCATGGGTTAGAAAGAAATCATCTCCAGCCTTTACTTCATACCATTCGTTGTATTGTTACTTACAACCATTGCTGGTGCTGTTGTTCTTGGTTCCACAAATGTAAAATAATAATAATAATAATAATAATAATAATAATAATAACTTCTAAGCCATTGCTAACAGTAAATAAGACAATACAAGTGTCAAAGATTAAGTCTTAGATTAAGTCTGCACTTTTTACAATTTCATTTATTTAATGCCTCTTTAATGTCCTGAGTATTGCACTCTGCTTAGATGCTAAACTGCAGTTGATTGTATTTGCATTACACTTCCAAGGTTTTAATCTAATCTAATCTAATCTAATCTAGTCTAATCTATCTAATGTGTTACAATGTTTGGACTACTCAACCAATCCTATTAGTTAGTCTTGATCAACACACAGCAAAACGTTTCACCATGTAATTCATATCATTTCAAATTTAGACTGCACAACATAGATTAATGAAGATGAATTGAATTGAATTCTTGTTATACTAAAATATATATTTTTTGAATCACAAATGGGTCTGTTCTTAGTATGGCATGATCCATATTAGTGTAATCAGTGAACCTATAATTATGGTCAAAACTTATTTTTAGCAAGAACTATAACTATAGGTAAGAATATGTGTAGAAGCATGTTATCTTCATGAGCAGTGCAGTCGTTATCTGTAGCTGGCTGACAGGCAGGAAGTGGAATGTGTAATAATCTTTTAGTGTGAGCGACAGTGTGAGGTCGACAGGGCTTCTCAAAGCTTCTTATAATACTGTACAGTTAAATCTTTTATATATTATAATACTTGTCAGCAGTATAGTGCTAACTGATTCCATAGCATTCTATAATAAATAAGATGGGATCCAAGCATGATGTCTTGTGTCCTGAACCAAACCATAATGACACTGTGAAAGGTCACTGTGAAAAAAGCATATCTATGCTTTCAAATGGATGAAAGATAAATTGCACATTAAGACCATTAGAAATGTTGCCAAATGTATTGCTGATATGTTACTGCCCTCTAGTGAGTATTTCTCTAAATATTTGATAGCACTGTATAAAATATGATTGAAATAAACATTCATGTCTATCTTATGCAGATTTGATTTTGTACCTCACGTAACATTATTACTCGTTTAATTGTGTGCTTAGCACATAATAGCATATACTCTAAGAATATGTGCTGATGCAATCTTTAGCGAAGGACACAACCTTTTGCATGGAAATGAAAATTTAAAAAATGGAAATATTTGACCAGGTGGGTGTGAACATGAAACAAAGGTTTCACTGCTGCAATTATCTGATCTTTTCATTTCCTGTTTACCCTGTGAAAAAAAAGTGGTTCACTCTTCAGACATCACCTTCAGGACGGTTCGTTCTGCTTGAGCTGCATTAAGTCTTACATTTGAAAAAGATGATTTTATTCTTTTTGTTGCTCTCAGGTGTGGTCCTACAGATTTCTCCTCTTGGGTTGATAGAGCAGCCTCCGCTGCAGTGCTCTCAGGAAGTGCGAAGACATTTCTCTTTATTTATTTTGAAATACTTTATGTTTATGTTATGAAATCTGAATCTGACTAATCTAATTCACTAATTACGTTACTTTTTCTTTGTTAGGGCTTATCATGTATTGTCCAAGTAGGTAAGTATCAAATTTCATTTGATTACTTTTTATTTATTAAAGCTTTGAGAGCCACAGGAAGAGAAAGCTTTTATTCTGTGGTGCCAAATTAACAGGAAAGACACAACTATATGTATATAGATACTCTAGAATTAGAAGATTTAAGTAAGAAATAAGTATACATTAACTGAGAAATGTTCGGTAGTTTTATGTTATTGGACAAATATTTAGATCTGACTGAGAAAAGCTGATCAGGCTCAATCAAATTAGACACATGTAGCACGCAGCATATATTAAACAGTCTAACACAGTCTAACTTTATCTGTGAGACCAATCTCAGTTTACAGTAACTAACAGTCTTGCAGTAACAGCTTGGCCAGCTTGGCCCCTTATTTAATTGCCAGTAGTAGTTCAGCTGTAAAATAATGTAAAACAAAACATGGAAACCCATCTTTAAACACCTTTTTCTGGAAGTAGAGAAACAGAACATTTTGGACAAAAGTCCTTCATCAGCTGTGCAATCAAAGTGCTTCTGCAAGAGGTGAAAGCTTTAATCCCATTGCAGATGTGTGCTTTAATCCAACCAAAACACATGAGGAACATCTGTCTAAAAATACTGTTAAGTTTTATTACATTTACAACAGCTACTTAAATACACTGCAGTTACTCACTATATCACCGTCAACCTTTCCTTATGAACTCAGGCAGTCCAAACTGTTCGGTTAAAGACTGGGTGAAGCCGAGAGTCGAGGCTCCAAGTCCACACCCCATTGTAAAAATCCTTGTGAAGTCCAAGGTAGATGAGAGGAAAGAAACAGTTCCTGTATTGTCTCTCACACTAGAACAGGAGCCTGATGGTAAGATATAGTTCCACAGGAGTTAAACAGTGGGACTTTATATGGCATTCATAAGCACTGCATAAATACAATATTTGATACATTTTCATTTCAGTGTTCATTCAGCTGTTCTTCTTTTTTTCCTGCAGCAAGGATATATAGCCTGCAGGGGATGAAGGTGCACGTGCATGAATTCACCACAAATAACAGCCTATATGTTTGCTTTATCTTCAAGAAGAACTTCTCCTGGATCCATCGGCCAGACTTTACGCCAGTAAGATAATATCTCATAAGTCATGTAGTCATGCTTTTTCTGCTAATTAATGACCTTTTAGGCTTTTATTAGTGAGTTATATAACTTATTCTAAATTGTCATTGTATTTCCTTCGTATTTCATTTGCAGTGGTCTTTTAAGCTGGATCAAATTGTCGTTGATCCAGGGATGACATATCAGGTTTCTGTGTCTAATTTACCAAAGCCACATGGGGGGGGGCTTGCAGAATTGCAAAATAAAACAGTTCCAGGTAGGTCACAGTCCACGATAATTATCGTCACTAATTGAGCTGTTTTATACTTTAGATTTTCTTTATATACAGTATCTCACAAAAGTGAGTACACCCCTCACATTTTTGTAAATATTTGATTATATCTTTTCATGTGACAACACTGAAGAAATGACACTTTGCTTTAACCAAGAGGGTTAAGGCAGTGCTGGAAAAGTAATGGGGCCACAGAAAATATTGACACTTTGGGCCCAATTTGGACATTTTCACTTAGGGGTGTACTCACTTTTGTTGCCAGCGGTTTAGACATGATGACATAATGACATAATGGCTGTGTGTTGAGTTATTTTGAAGGGACAGCAAATTTACACTGTTACACAAGCTGTACACTCACTACTTTACATTGTAGCAAAGTGTCATTTCTTCAGTGTTGTCACATGAAAAGATATAATCAAATATTTACAAAAATGTGAGGGGTGTACTCACTTTTTTGAGATACTGTATGTTATTATATATCTTAAATACACAGTAATCTTTACAAAAAAGATATCACACACACACACACACACACACACACCCGTAGAAGTACAGTACAGGTGTTCCTAATAATAATAATAATAATAATATTATATATATATATATATAAATTATTAGGAACACTTGTACTGTACTGTACACTACAGGTGTGTGTGTGTGCCTGTGTGTGCCATATCTTTTTGTAAAGATGATTGTATACAGATTTTATATATATACAGTGAGGGAAAAAAGTATTTGATCCCCTGCTGATTTTGTACGTTTGCCCACTGACAAAGAAATGATCAGTCTATAATTTTAATGGTAGATTTATTTGAACAGTGAGAGACAGAATAACAACAAAAAAATCCAGAAAAACGCATGTCAAAAATGTTATAAATTGATTTGCATTTTAATGAGGGAAATATGTATTTGACCCCTCTGCAAAACATGACTTAGTACTTGGTGGCAAAACGTTTGTTGGCAATCACAGAGGTCAGACGT
Organism: Ictalurus furcatus; assembly: GCF_023375685.1. NCBI lineage: Eukaryota > Metazoa > Chordata > Actinopteri > Siluriformes > Ictaluridae > Ictalurus > Ictalurus furcatus. Next base: position 17,839,040 of record NC_071262.1, read on the forward strand.
TTCTTGTAGTTGGCCACCAGGTTTGCACACATCTCAGGAGGGATTTTGTCCCACTCCTCTTTGCAGATCTTCTCCAAGTCATTAAGGTTTCGAGGCTGACGTTTGGCAACTCGAACCTTCACCTCCCTCCACAGATTTTCTATGGGGATTAAGGTCTGGAGACTGGCTAGGCCACTCCAGGACCTTAATGTGCTTCTTCTTGAGCCACTCCTTTGTTGCCTTGGCCGTGTGTTTTGGGTCATTGTCATGCTGGAATACCCATCCACGACCCATTTTCAATGCCCTGGCTGAGGGAAGTAGGTTCTCACCCAAGATTTGACGGTACATGGCCCCGTCCATCGTCCCTTTAATGCGGTGAAGTTGTCCTGTCCTTTTAGCAGAAAAACACCCCCAAATCATAATGTTTCCACCTCCATGTTTGACGGTGGGGATGGTGTTCTTGGGGTCATAGGCAGCATTCCTCCTCCTCCAAACACGGCGAGTTGAGTTGATGCCAAAGAGCTCCATTTTGGTCTCATCTGACCACAACACTTTCACCCAGATGTCCTCTGAATCATTCAGATGTTCATTGGCAAACTTCAGACGGGCATGTATATGTGCTTTCTTGAGCAGGGGGACCTTGCGGGCGCTGCAGGATTTCAGACCTTCACGGTGTAGTGTGTTACCAATTGTTTTCTTGGTGACTATGGTCCCAGCTGCCTTGAGATCATTGACAAGATCCTCCCATGTAGTTCTGGGCTGATTCCTCACTGTTCTCATGATCATTGCAACTCCACGAGGTGAGATCTTGCATGGAGCCCCAGGCCGAGGGAGATTGACAGTTCTTTTGTGTTTCTTCCATTTGCGAATAATCGCACCAACTGTTGTCACCTTCTCACCAAGCTGCTTGGCAATGATCTTGTAGCCCATTCCAGACTTGTGTATTTCTACAATCTTGTCCCTGACATCCTTGGAGAGCTCTTTGGTCTTGGCCATGGTGGAGAGTTTGGAATCTGATTGATTGATTGCTTCTGTGGACAGGTGTCTTTTATACAGGTAACGAGCTGAGATTAGGAACACTCCCTTTAAGAGTGTGCTCCTAATCTCAGCTTGTTACCTGTATAAAAGACACCTGGGAGCCAGAAATCTTTCTGATTGAGAGGGGGTCAAATACTTATTTCCCTCATTAAAATGCAAATCAATTTATAACATTTTTGACATGCGTTTTTCTGGATTTTCTTGTTGTTATTCTGTCTCTCACTGTTCAAATAAACCTACCATTAAAATTATAGACTGATCATTTCTTTGTCAGTGGGCAAACGTACAAAATCAGCAGGGGATCAAATACTTCTTTCCCACACTGTGTGTATATATATATATATATATATATATATATATATATATATATATATATATATATATATATATGTTGTATGTGTATATACATATATTATTATTATTATTATTATTATTATTAGGAACACCTGTACTGTACTTCTAGGGGCTCATGCAGTAATCCATGTTCTGAGATGCTTTTCTCTTCACCACAATTGTACAGAGTGGTTATTTGAGTTAGCATTGATTCCTTGTCAGCTCAAAACAGGCTGGCCATCCTCCTCTGACTTCCACCTGCAGAATTGCCACCCACTGTATATTTTTTTGTTTTTTGCAACATTCTGTGTAAACTCTAGTTTACTCTCAACTTTTGTGGGTGGTCAGACCCAGCAGTTTCTGAAAAACCCAAACCAGCCTTTCTGGCACTAACAGCCATGCCATGGTCAACGTCAAAATGATCACATTTTTTTATTCAAACTGATGCTTGATTTGAACATGAAGCTCTTGACCTGTGAATGCATTGTGCTGTTGCCACATGATTGGGTGTGTGGATAAATTCATGAATGTCCAGATGTACTGGTGTTCCTAATAAAGTGGATGGTGAATGTATGTCAGACGGTAATGAAATATTTCACTTTTGTAAAGGTTGTGGACATTATCTACTCCGAAACCTCCGTGTGTGCTTGGAGAACGGTGAGCTGTGTTTATTCCTGGTTCCAGAATTTGCCACATTTATAAGATTATACTTGTTTCTTATGTCAAATCTGAGATGTGGTGTTATAACAGGCAGCCTCTGGGATCCCAACATGACATGGTCAGTGAGTGATGATGGAGGAAATGGGGTCACGATTGAAGTGATATTTAATACAGCACAATTCTCTGACATGTACAAAGTATACATTCATTCTGCTGATTTCCACACTGAGCTGTCACACACAGTCTCAAAGGTACTGCTTTTTACTGGTTGCTTTTGTAAATTTCATTTGTATAATTCTGTATTCTTCATTCTATGTAGCATGACCATGATTAAAATGATTCAAAATATTTTGGTCTTAAAGGACAATCGTACTTCAATCAGCACCAATTTCTCTCTGAATGCTTGGCAGTTAAAACGTTGTGAGGTCTCCTTTGGGGTGAGTTCTAAAATGATTCAAATAGACACATTTAGAGTTTCCCTGTGTTTCCATTGCTTATAAAAAAAGAAAGTGTATGATTTCTCAATTCTTTTTTTTTTTTTTTTTTTTTTTTACAGATTAAACCATTCTTTATACGATGCATGGAAAAGTGTACACATCACCAACAAAAAGTTAACATTTGCTCCTGTAAGTATTATGATACATTGTTAAATAGTTTCCGATACATGTATACATGACTAAGACTATTTCGGTAATCAATAACGTTGAAATTGGTGTTTATTTCAGATTATACCATTCCATCAACCAAGATATGGCACATAGTTGGGACACTTTGTGCAGGACTGCTAATCTGTGCTTTCACGGCTATTTTGCTCTATAACAGAATTAGAGCAATTCGTAAAGGTATAAATTATATTTAAAAAAATTTTTTTTAAAAAACAATAAAAACTTACAGGTGTGTAATCATTTACACTGTAAATGGAATTTTATTTAGTTAAGTTCTCCCTGATCTTCCATCTATGACAGATCCATCTTCCTCTTCTCATAACACCACGAACAAGGGCAATCTGGAAATCGTTCCAGTGCAAGAGTGCAGTAAAGTCCTGATCATCTACTCTCAGGACCACCCCATGTACACAGAGATCGTCCTGAAGCTGTGTGCTTTCCTCAGGGCCAAATGTGGAACTGACGTCACACTCGATCTGCTGGACTCTACATGCCTCAGCACTATAGGCAGCATCCAGTGGCTGGACATGCAGAGGAAGAGACTCGCCAGTACCTCTGATAAAATACTCATCCTGTGTTCTCCAGGGGTGTGTGCCAAGTGGAATGCCATGTGCGGAGGGTACAGGGTGATGACCAGGGAGGACGTCCGCTCACCCTTGGGGGATATGCTGACCCCGGCTCTCAGCCTCATCATACCGGAATTTGTGCGTGCTCCATCTTTTGGGAAGTATGCTGTAGCTTATTTCGATGATGTGTGCAGTGAAAAGGATGTACCTGCTGTGTTTCATGTGACCGTACAGTACCAGCTGATGAGGCAATTTGAAGAGCTCTTCTTCAGACTCCTGAACAAGGAGAAGTATGAACCTGGAAGGATTAAACACATTGATGGCCTTGGAGGAGATGACTACCACAGTTGTCCATCTGGCAGAGCCTTAAGAGAAGCCATTAAGGCATTTCAGGCATACCAACTAACCTACCCAAACTGGTTTGAAATGGAGCTTGTAGACGTACATAAGGAAGTTGAGGAGAATAACCTTGAGCAGGAGGACGTTACAGAAAGCAACTGTTATTGCCTTCAGAATGAACTGCAGATCGAGGAACTCTCAGCTCCTGTATTCACTAACATTGCCAAAGGTCAAATTCTTGAAGCAAAGCAGCTTTTAATATCTGAAACTACAGCCATCTTGAGTAGTCAGATCAATCACATATAAAAGAAAGAGAAACGAAGAACAGATAAAACATCAGTGTTGTGCCAGCCTTCTGCATTAACAGGATATGAATCACTCTATGAACACAGTAAAGGTTCTAGATAGATAGATGGATAGATGTACTTACTTTATTGATCCCAATAAAATGTATTGTCTTACACTCACCATCCACTTTAACAGGAACACCTGTACACCTGCTCATTCATACAGTTATCTAATCAGGCAATCATGTGGTAGCAGCACAATGCATAAAGTCATGCAGATACAGGTCAAGAGCTTCACTTAACGTTCACATCAAACATTGGATGGGAGGTTTGAGTATTTCAGAAACAGCTGATCTCCAGGGATTTTCACACATAACAGTCTCTAGAGTTTACACAGAATGGTACGAGAAACAAAAAAACATTGAGTGAGTGATAATTCTGTGTGTGAGTCTGTGCCCATGATTCTTGTTCTTGGCTGACAGGAGTGGAACCTGATGTGGTCTTCTGCTGTTATAGCCCACCCACCACAAAGTTTGATGTTTTGTGCCTGCTGGGATGCTTTTCTGCTCACCACGGTAGCAAAGAGTGATTATTTGATTTACTAAAGACTTCCTGGAAGCTTAAACCAATCCAGACATTTTCCTCTGACCTCTCTTATCAATAAGGCATTTCTACCCATAGAACTGTCACTTGCTCAGTGTTTGTTTGATTTTCTGTAGAGTAAACTCTAGAGACTGTTGTGTGTGAAAATCCCATGTGATCAGCAGTTTCGGAAATACTGAAACCAGCCCATCTGACACCATTAACCATGCCACTTTTAAGGTCACAGAGATAACGTTTTTGCATTGTGCTGCTGCCACATAATTGGCGAATGGATAACTGCATAAATGAATATAAATGTTACTAATAAAGTGGACAGTGAGTGTATAATATACACTGTATATGAAAGATTCTAGAGCAATGTACAAAATGACCTCACTTTGACTTGATGCATTTAATATATTTACATGTTTCATATTAATATTGTTCTCTTTTTTTCATGATGGATGACAATTTCAGTGGCCAAAAATCATACTGCGATAAAACATCATACTGATGTTATAAAGATATAAATATATTTTTCTAAAATGTCAAGAGTACTATATATCAATACAAGTGAAAATATCTCAACCTAGATGTAAATACCTTAGTACATAAATTTTTTTTAAATGATGATGATTAATGAAAATGTTTTCAGCAGAAATTAATCATACTGACAAAAAAAAAATCTATTCAAGGCTATTGAATATAAAATATAGAAATCTAGGCTCTGGAATATTTAGGCACAATGTGAGTTTTTGCAAGCATGCAAGAAATAAATGAATAAATAATAGAGATGGCACTGAGCTGATACTCAGGAATGGTACTGGGCTGATATCAGCAAAAATGGAGGGATTTGTTATTGTTATTATTGTTGTTGTTGTTGTTGTTGTTGTTCTTGTTGTTGTTGTTATTATTATTATTATTATTATTAGGGTACACGGTGGCTTAGTGGTTAGCACATTCGATTCACACCACCAGGGTTGGGGGTTCGATCCTGCCGTTTGTGTGTTCTCCCGTGCTGCGGGGGTTTCCTCCGGGTACTCCGGTTTCCTCCCCCAGTCCAAAGACATGCATGGTAGGCTGTTTGGCATTTCCAAAGTGTCCAAAGTGTCTGTACTGTGTGAATGTGTATGTGATTGTGCCCTACCCCGTACAGAGAGCATGGGGCACAAGGCAGGGTATGGTTTGTGCCCCATGCTCCCTGGGATAAGCTCCAGGTTCCTCATGACCCTGAAGGATAAGCAGTAAAGAAGATGGATGGATGGATTATTATTATTATTATTATTATTATTATTATTATTATTATTAATAGTAGTAGTAGTAGTATAGTTTTGCAACTGGAAATGTTGTTTTTTTTTAATAAAAAAAGACTTCATTGTATTAAGATAGATTTATTATATGTATATTTTATCATATTTTTTATATTTGCAGTGTAAATGATTTTATTGTGAAAGAGTTTAACTGAATGAAGCTGGGTTTCTTCCTGCAAGGCATGTTTTTGTTATGTGAATTTTCCTGTATTTTTGAAGCCAAGCGCTTAATTTGCTTTTCAATATTTTAAATAGTTTTAAATAAAAATATCAGATACTGACTGATGATCAGTATCAGTATAACAAAAAAGTGTCATCTTTAATAAAGAAACAAACAAGCAACCAAACATTAATGTATTAATTGTTGTTGCTTCATCAAGACATTGATGAATCAATGATCAAACAAACAACAAAGAAAACAAAGAACTTGAGTATGAATTTAAGACACATTGCACCACATGATATTTTGATTCAATTGATTCAGCTCTGTGATTCAGTTCATCCAGTTCAGTACCACTGTCTAAGAAGTTAAAGGTCATTTTTGTGCACTATTTAGTAAACTAAAATGGACTGGGCTAAATGACACGTGGTCTTTGGTCAAAAACAAATAGACTACACCTCTGGTCGAAGTTCACGTCCTCCCCTTTAGCACGTTTGCTATTCTTTATGTTAAATCAGTGCTAAAACTGTGTATTTAGGGTGTTTTAGCAGCTGAGAATTTGACAGCACTGCCATAACACGATCCGTCAGAGTTGAGTCTCCTGTTCGCAAGTAAGTGACTGAAGATTTTATGTGAGGACTGGTGCATGCTTAACAGGCATAGTGTAAGCATGTAAAAGTTGTTTAAAGTCATGTATCCTGCAGTTTGATCCAAAATACACCAGCTCCTTCAAATCCAGCACTATGCTATTGTTTCACTAGAAGTGTTAACTGACTTTGCTGTTTGCTTTTCCTAAGCACCTGGAGCTTAGCGTGGTTTCCTTAAGAAATGTGCTATATTATGTTAGCTATAATGATTGGTGTGTGAGTGGTGGCTGATTGACCTTGCATTATTTTTCCATCATTGAGATTTCTTTGGTTTAAAAATGCTGGGGAAGCTGTCATCAACCATGCAGCGCTACATATCAGCAAATTCCTGCAGACCTGGTAAAGCTTTTACTGCATATCTCAGTATCCCAGATGTTTCACAAACATACAGACAGGTGACAAATGAAAGGAAAAACCACTGGCTCTGTTGTGCTGTAAGAAGCATTTTGTTGATATGTCTGTTTGTCTCCATTCGTCCCCTTAGAGGGAAGAGTCACTGCAAATCAATACCAAATTCTTCTGACTGATCACCTTTATCCTATGATGAAACATTTCTATCCTGATGGGAGTGGTCTCTTCTAAGATGACTCCGCCCCATCCACAGGACATAAAGGCTCATTGAATAGTTTGTGGAGGATGAAATGTAATGTAAATGTAATGTAAACCCATTTGCGAAATTTCAAAGCAACATTTTAGACTCCTCATCACTATCATCAAAACATACAACTGAGGGAATATCCTGAGATTGCAATGAAGTCATTTTAGTCATTTGTGGTGGCCCAACACCTTAGCAAGATACTTTAGGTGGTTTTTACTTTTGATTTGTCACTCATCTGTAGGTCCAAATACATATAACTTTAACAGTTACTATTACTTGCCAGTGTTTAATTATAACAAAAGCAGCCTTGACCAGTGATGTGTATTCAGTTGGGTATTTTTCCCAGATGTGCTGTTTAAAATTCACTCCACCGTGGGTGAGGCTCTAGCTGAGCATCGGCCTGTCGTGGCTCTTGAGAGCACCATCATCACACACGGAATGCCGTACCCTCAAAACCTGAGGTAGACAACGTCCATTTGATCAGTGGTGCCCAGTCTGCAGCCTGTTGTATTTCTATTTAAATATTTTGCTACATATAGAAAGAAATGGTCTAAATATCTTGATGACAAACAATCAATGATTATGGCAAATATCAAATGTGTTACACCCATGAATTTAATGAACACTTCATTTCTAGCACAGCCAAAGAAGTGGAGGACATTGTGAGAGCTGAGGGCGTAACTCCAGCCACGGTGGCTGTTCTGGAGGGAAAGGTGCATGTGGGCTTGTCTTCAGATGAGCTTGACTTCCTGGCCCGCAGTAAAACGACCCTCAAGGTGTCCAGGAGAGACATGCCTTATGTTATCAGCAAGGTGGAAATATTCATAGTGCTTCTTTATTCATTATAAAAAAAGACCTTCATTATGAATGTGAATAATATATGAGTGATTGAATCAGTAGGGTTTGTCTGGAGGAACTACCGTCTCTGGTACAATGATCGCAGCTCACAAAGCGGGAATTCCTGTTTTTGTGACTGGAGGTATCGGTGGAGTACACAGAGATGGAGAAAATAGTAAGTCACATATTACTAAAATATAGAGAATAGAATCGTTTAATTACATTTTTTTCACAATTTGCTCGCCTGCCAATTCCCACCCACCAGCTAGCTCTGCCCTATCGTACTACAGCTACCAACCAGGAATGGTAAAGCCTAACATGTGATTCCTCTGAGATATGTGAAGCCAGCCAAATGCATCTTTTCAACCTGCTGCTCATGCTGTGTCAGAGGACAGCATAAAACCTTCTGAGGAAAGCAATAGCTGTCCTTTTCTGCATGCATGAGCATACAGATACCCATGATTGGCTAGTGTAATTTGATTGTGATTGACAGCGGAGAGAGAGGATGCTATCCCTCCCACCCAGACAGCACAGCCAATTTTGTTCCATTGACACTCGGCCATAACCACTCCCTTTCCCTAGTGTTGCATGGTCTCTACTTCTAAACTGCAATATGATTGGCTCTCATATTTTATGATGCAATAGCACTTACAATATATGGCCTAAAGTTGGTGGACACCTGAGCACCACACTCGTATGTGCTATTTGAACATCCTATTCTAGATTTAGTCCTCCTTTGCTGTTATTATAACCTCCATTCTTCTGGGAAGGCTTTCCACTATTTTTTGGAATGTTGCTTGGGGATTTGTGCTCATTCAGCTACAAGAGCAACCTTGGCAAACCATGTCTTCATGGAGCTCGCTTTGTGCACAGGGGCACTGTCATGCTGGAACATGTTTATAGACAATTATGTGCCTCCAACTTTGTGGTAAAAGTTTGAAGAAGGCCCACATATGGGGGTATTGCTCAGGCGTCCACATACTTTTTTGCCATAGTGTAGCTGTCACATGTTCAATCCTAACTCCACTGAGTTGCCAGCTTCGCTTTGTGAATATGTGTCAGTTTTTACACATTAACCAGTCCACACACTCAAATATGTAGTCATTGAGAACATTTAAATTTTTTATTTTTAGAATTTAAGATTATAAGCTTAACTTTGCTGTATGAGATTATGGACTGCAGAAGTTGTAGTCATTTTTAATGAGTAATCAGTGAATATTCCTCACAGCCCTGGATGTCAGTGCAGATCTGACTGAACTAGGTCGCACTCCGATTGCTGTGGTGTCTGCTGGGGTCAAATCCATCCTGGACATTGGCCGAACCCTGGAGCTCTTGGTCAGTGATGAAGGAGCATTACGAAAATTAAATTTTTAAAAAAGAAGTGGTTTATTAAACCAGTGGCAAGATTTGATACATATACTTTATTTATTATATGATATAATTCTAGGAAACTCAAGGGGTCTGTGTAGCCACTTACGGAGAGTCAAAGAGTTTCCCAGCATTCTTTTCTCATAAAAGTGGATACACATCACCTTATAATGTCCTCAATGCTGATGAGGCAGCTGAGCTTATTGGTAAATTTGAAATAATTAGCATTGCTTATCATGTGCTTTTTATTGTAGGGAATAAATTAAGTTAACAAAAGCTTCTTTATCAGCTGTTCAATCAGTATCAGTTATATGAGGAGCATAGTCATATTTTTTGGTACTAGATTGTTTTGCCTAAGTGGGCATGATACTGTTTCTCTTCTCACAGCAAGTACACTCTCTCTGGGCCTTCAGAGTGGAGTCCTGCTTGCTGTGCCTATTCCAGATGAATATGCTGCTGCTGGACAGCAGATAGAAGATGCTATACAAGCTGCTGTGACTGAAGCCAGGTAATGCAGACAGCCTGGGGAATACTTAGAGGTTTTTCCTTTTGTTTTTAAACCAAAACTGTCTGTTTTTAATAAGGCTGAATGGAATTATATCCAAGCTAGGGTTTGGAGGAGACGTTAATTTAGCATTTTTGAAGGAACTGCCAGTGTCAGCTTTTTTTTTTTAACAGTCAGCGGTAAAGCGATTTCATATAAGTCGGTGTGGTTTCTCGATAATATGAGAAGCTGCATGTTTTTGTCTTATTCACTTCAAGAAAGAGGGAAGAAAAACAGAAAGGCCGATGATAGACTGTATATCATTTATAGAGTATAATGTAAGTGATAACACAAACAGACCAGTTTCACAGACATTCCACAACATTAAATATAACCATAAATGGATAAACTGTTCAATGTTGTTCTTTAACAAATATAAAAAATTGCTGTGGTATAAGAGGAGTAAACACTTCCAGGCATGCCGTTAAGGGAAAATAATCAACTGTGGTGTGGTATCACCTGTACCTGTTGTTGATTATTTTCCTATAATGGCATGCCCCAAGCACGGTGGCTAAGTGGTTAGCACGTTTGCCTCATACTTTCAGGGTTGGGGAATCGAATTCCTATGGGTACTCCAGTTTCCTCCCCAGTCCAAAGACATGCATTGTAGGACGATTGGCATTTCCAAATTGTTCATAGTGTGTGAATAGGTGTGTGAATGTGTGTGCGACGTGCCCTGCGATGGGTTGGCTCCCTGTCCAGGGTGTTCCCCGACTTGTGCCCTGAGTTCCCTGGGACAGGCTCCAGGCTCCCCGTGACCCTGTGTAGGATAAGTGGTACAGAAAATGGATGGATAGATGGATGGATATTTTATTCTTTACTTCTATCATAAATTGGTCATGTTTAAATATCTACACACTGTATTTTTACGATTTAACCTCTTCAGTGGAAATTCATTCAAGTGGTTAAAGTATGAAAGATGTCACTGTTGTAGTTTTTGTTATACTCTTAAGAAATAGTAGGAAGTTAAAAACCGGACTGAAAAATTTGAGTTGGAATTGAACCTGTGACAGGCGTCACGTTATTATGTTAGAAGAAATGTGGACTATATACCCCAAAGGGAAAGGATTGGCCTCAATTTCTAGATGTCATCAATCACATTTGGACATATTCTCAATTTACATATTCATGTATGAATCTTGATGAGGGTGAAAGCGTAGGTGTTTCTTTACCCTGTTCTGTTGTCTAGTTATACTTTTTTAAAACCAGCTACACAAAACTAAAGCATTACTTCATATGGAAAGAATGTTTTAGGTGATTATAATCTACACTTCCTGTGGAGAATTGAAGAGGTTTTTTTTTTTTTTGAAAGAATTTTTAAAGCTGGTATTGTCAAGAGAACATCATCTACAGCAGGACATTGGTATTACACAAAGCAAAATGTATCCCATTTTCATCAGCAGGTTGTGTATATCCACAGGCTGAAAGGAATCAGAGGAAGAGATGTGACCCCCTTCATCCTACACAGAGTCAATGAGCTCACTGCAGGACAGTCTCTCCGAGCCAGTATATATACATCCATATGTCCTGATCTCTCATAGAGAATAATCATCGTTACTTACCTCACTTATTTACTCTCACTTGTGTTACAGTTTTCAGTTAATTCCTTATCGCATCTCTCTCCTAGACATAGGTCTAATTCATAATAATGCCAGGGTGGGCAGTCAGATAGCGCGTGCCCTGTCTAAGCGCACACATCATCCACGAGGAGGCTGTACGAGCCACAGGGATGAGAACCAGGGTTCAAAACCTAAAACTGTACGTAATATCCAAAGCACCATCTTACACACACACTCTCACTCAGGGTTGGTTTCTTAGTTGCTGATTAATTGTAAATTTGAACTGAAAATTGCGTTACGGTGCACCTGAATAAACATGTCCAGGATACTGGCATAAAATGTTTAAAGTTTTAGCTTTATAGTAGGTTTCTGAATTAATTTCGGATCTTCAACAGATTGTTGTTGGAGGTGTAAATGTTGACTTCATTGCTAAAGGAACAAGCAAGAAGTTATTGGTATGGGTAAACATATTAATGCATCCTGATAGCATAAAGCTTTGTATATAAATTTAGTCATAAACTTTTGTTCAACAAACTGTTTTTTGTTTCAGTTTGGACAGACAAACCCAGGGACTGTCTGCCAGTCCTTTGGTGGAGTGGGTAGGAATATTGCAGGTTAAACACCATGTTCTTTAGTGATAATTTCTCATGAATACATTTCAATGTATGAATTACTGTAGATCTACAGTTCATAACTTGTGTTCTTTCTCTTTACAATTGTCCCCAAAGACTGTTTGAGTAGACTGGGTCAAAAAATTCAGTTCATCTCAGCCATTGGAGCAGATTCACATAGTGATGCTGTGCTCAACTACTGTAAGCATATGGTAAGCACTGTATGACACTGATAAATTCAACAATGACGAGGCTTTATTTATGTTTGGATTGATCTGATCAGTCATCATGGCAGTCTGGATGTTGACTAAAAATGTGCACTTTTTACCAGTTAAACTGAAATAAAACTGTAGTTCTACTTCAGCCCTTTTAACACCTTATTGTGTGCATGGGCAGTCATGCCAAAACCCTCCAACAAAGGCACATAGTGACAGTGCAGTATTTTAATTAACACTGCTGTCATACAGCCAACTTTCCCTTTCATCTTCACACCTCATACACATGTACACCATATGGAGCTATCTGCTTGGTTTAGAGTTTGAGAGCATGTGTTAAATACATTTTATGGCCAAATGTTTGTGGAAATTTGAACATCACACCTATATGTAGTTCTGATTGATAAGGGAACATGTAATGCCATACCTCCCACCCAGAGAGCACGGCCAGTTCGAAAAAACGTGAGGTCCAACTACTCACTATGTCCATACACTTTTATACTTAAATGGTATATATAGAAGGGGGCACGGTGGCTTAGTAGCCAGCATTTTTGCCTCGCACCTCCGGGGTTGGGGGTTCGATTCTCACTGCTGCCCTGTATGTACGGATGTTTGTATGTTCTCTGCATGCTTCAGGGGTTTCCTCCAGGTACTTCCGGTTTCTCCACCAGTACAAAGACGCAGGTTGTAGGCTGATTAGCAGCTCTAAATTGTACGTAATGTGTGAATGGGTGTGGAAGTGTGTGTGCAAATGTGCCCTGTGATTGGTTGGCACCTCATCCAGGGTGTCCCCCACCTTGTGCCCAGAGTCCACTGGGATAGGCTCCCCGCGACCCTGTGTAGGATAAGCAGTACAGAAAATGGATGGATGATGTGTATATATAGAACATTAAACATCACTCAGGCTCATAGAGGCAATTTAGTTCATGTGCTTTGTCAACTAGTGTGTACTTTCAGAATTGAGCCTTGAAAACTGAGCCCTCAGATCTTTGCTGTACATTCGACAGGACACATGTGCAGTTGCGAGACTGAAGGGTCAGCGAACGGCCACATACTGTGCTGTCATCACAGAGAGTGGAGAGCTGAGTCTAGGACTTGGGGACATGGACATACACCAGGAAATCAAAGAGCAGTATGTGAGTACCTCTGACCATGTTGATTGAGTATGTAAGTATGACCTTTATTTGAATGACTGACATCAGAAGTACAAAATAGTCAGATTAGCTACAATTAATCGTTAACATCACTGGCTAGATAGCACATCGTAGAATCAGGGAAAATCATGCATGATTGTAAACGTTGTATAGGTTTCGCAGTACGAGGACCAGCTCTCTTCTGCGTCTCTTGTGGTTCTTGACGGCAATATTCCTGTTTCTACTATTGATTACATATGCAGCCTTGCCAAGAAACACTCAGTTCCAGGTACATCCTGAGCTCTAAAAAACAGATTTGGCTACTGAGATACATCAAGCCAAACTCTGTGTCATCTGTGTGTGTGTTTTTGGGTGTGTTTCAGTATGGTACGAGCCCACGGATGCTGATAAGGCCTGTAAGCCCTTCGTTTCAGAGAGCTGGAAGGCACTCTCTTTCACTTCTCCCAACCTGGCAGAGCTGTGCACCATAAACCAGACTCTCTGTCTACCTACTCCACAGGGTACATCCTGCTATCAACCTCAAATGGTCGCTGATAACTGATGCTGAAATTATGTGCTGCTTGTACCTCATCATATTGTTCTTGTCTGATGCTCAGGAATACAGACAGACACAAAAAAACCAAGTGATGACTCATTTCCTGTATTAGCTGGAACGCTCACAATCAAACTCACTCTGTGAGTGCTAATGATTTCTGGGGGCTGTGCTGTACCCAAAAGCAACCAATGTTTGCCAAGTTGAATTATACCAAAGCGCTTTGGAATTCTCAAATCAGATTGGTCAGACGGTGTCCCCCCACCATCCCTATAACACCATGGCTCTGACGTAGTCCTGGCAGTATTTCAAACTACAGATTTATAGATATATATTTGTATTTATAATTAAAATGTGCTCATTCTCATTCTTTATCATTTCTATAGCAGCAACTCATACACAGGGACTTATATGATGAATATAATAAGAACATAATCTTAGCCTAATAATAAAACATGGTTTAAAAAACAGGTTGTTATGTAACAATTAAAAATGTATAAATGTTAATATGGCAAAGCAACGTTTTTTTTAATGTTTATGGAAGGAGTCCACCACAGTCTTCATGATGGTAACATGACAAGCTGCTAATTAATTAATTAACTAGTCTGTCTCGCATTTGTTCCATAACATTAAATGTAACTGTAAATGTATAGAATTTATGGCATGTCCTTCAATAGTATGTCCCACTTTAGGACAGTAACTCTTTTTCACATCACCCTGCCCCACACCTCCCCATCATGGATTAACAGCATATCCCAAGATGATGTCCATGTCCCTTTTTAAAACACTGTGACATTTTCAGTGTTACCAAGCTCTCTGGAGGATGCGTTGGAATGCGCAGCAGCTCTTTCTCGCCCCCTGCTGGAGCACCTACACTGCGTGGTAGTGACACTGGGTGCAATGGGAGTGTTGGTCTGTGGAGAGCATGAGGCTGGAACAGTCAGTCTGCGACCCCGAAAGCACAAACCGGTATGAACGATTGCTTACAAGGCTTAACAGCACTTAAATTTGATCTGTCATAACAACACATTATGATACACAGTATACTGCATTTGATGGGCCAGTTTATTGGCACCCTACAAGGGAAGCTCTTGAAAGTATTGGCGCCCGATCCGAATTTTGCCACTGCAAGCACCACTCACATTTTCTACAGGAAATGTACCGGTCTAGTTAGTTACTACCACTATGTTGTAGCAACACTTTTTGGTTATTTTAGCAGGTAACTACATTTACATTTACATTTATTCATTTAGCAGACGCTTTTATCCAAAGCAACTTACAAATGAGGAAATACAAGCAAATTTATATCATATCGATGCACTTTGTAGATACAGGTGGATGTATCCTGGTGTGTGACACATGGCATACGGTACACTATTGTGCAAAAATCATAGCCAACCTTTTTTTTTTTTTTTAAATACAAAATGTTGTCATTATAAAGTCAGTAAGAAAATAGATTTCCAAACATTACTTGAAAAAAAAAAATGTCAGTAAAGAAAGTAATTTTATGTAACAGACCACTTTTCAGACAAAATATATAATGAAGCTGTCAGGTTTTACCTGCAGAAACAGAAGCAAGTGTGACAGCCAGCGTCTCCAGAGGAACAGTGACAGATTCTCCAAGATGTTTAGAAAGATGTACCAGCCAATTATCTTATGAAACTGCACAAAATGTACCTCAGACTACTGATTCATTGATAACACTTTACAGTAACAGTACTTGAATAATCATGTATTAATAATTACTTTAATAAGAACTACTGATGAGTTAGGGATGTACTAATCAATAACCAATGAAAATCTAACCTTAATTGTGACATGAATCATATGAATTCATGTGTGAATAATGACCACCTTAACTAAATGTTAGTACATGTTTGTTAGTTAATGTCTTAATTAACACTTAAACTAATGAGGAGGATAAATATAAATATAAATATTGAAAGTAGTCCAGCGCCATCCAATGATGTTTGTGGTGTAGCTGCAGGGGGCAAATTTGATAAACAATTTTAAAATGTGCATGTTTCATTTATATCCTTTTTTTTTTTTTTTTTTTTTTTTTTAAAGAGTGCGCTTGATTCGTTGAATTATTTATTTATTTATCTATCACAAAGTGTTCATTAACACATTAACTAACAAACGTAGTAACGTAGTTAAGATGGTCATTATTCGCATATGAATTAATCTGATTCAAGTCATAGTTAAGCTTAGTTCTTCATTAGTTCTTGATTAGTACATGCCTTAACTCATCATTAGTTAGTTATTAGTACACGATTATTCATGTACTGTTATTGTAAAGTGTTACAGATTCATTTTTAAAAAGCCATGGGCTGTCATATCAAAGATTGTCTTTGATTAGTTTATTGTTGTTTACTGCTATTGTTTATTGTAGATATTTTTATTTTTATGTACATTTCATTTCATTATTTTGAACACTCATACATCAAGCTTAAATGAATCTATGATCTGTCCACCTATAACGTCCAGCTATATGGTAGGTTTACCTGATAAAATGGCCACTGAGTGTCCGTACAATGTTCCTAACAAACTCTACTGAGAAATACCTAGAAAAGCTGTAGTGTGGAGCTTGTCACTAAATCAGCTTCTTCCATGTACTTGAATACACACACACACACACACACACACACACACACACACACACACACACACACACAGTTGCTCCTGGACATGATGTGTTTGCTGTGAGAATGTACTGAAGAGAATGTCCTTGTGCAGAAAGGAAGACTGTGTGCTGTGTACTACCCGGCGCTGTCAGTACGTTCTGAAGAAACGGTCAACGTCTCTGGAGCAGGAGACAGGTACGCAACCCTAAAACGTCCACTTTTTTTGGAACATGTCTCACTGTTTTGTCCATATTCACTAACCTTCACAATCTCTCTCAGTCTTGCAGGTGCGATGATGGCAGGGATCCTGCAGGGGAAAGACACAGACACCTGTGTGCGCATGGGCCTCCTCGCTGCACGTCTCTCTTTATTCTCTCCTCACCCCATCCCTCCATCTCTGACCACAGATGCCATCCTCCCAGATAAAGTGCACCCACAACCCTGGCCCAAGCCAACCTACATGTGGATGGAGTCATAAAAACTGGGCTTTTAAAAAAATTCACAAAATCACAATATACCCACATCGAGCAAATTTGTAAATTTATAAATTTATTCCTAATGAGCAAGCCAGAGGTTTTGGTGGCAAGGAAAAGCTCCCTGAGGTAATATCTGGAAGAAACCTTCCTTGAGAGGAACCAGACTCAAAAGGGAACCCATCCTCATCTGGGTGACACCAGATAGAGCAATTATATATAATTCCCTTCTATAACTGTGTACCACATGGTCAAAAAGTGCAATTGTGTAAACAGGAAATTCATTATAGTTTTAACATGAAGTCTATTTTGTTGAAGTTATCAACTGTTCACTGATGGAGGCTTGAGTGTTCATGCCAATTGCAGTCCTAAACCATCGTAGCAAAACTGTTCGTATCAATTGCAGTCCAGAGCCATCTTCATGGTTTTTAAGTGGAACAATCCTCAGTAATCTCATGTATCTTTAATCTGTCCATGTGGGGCACATCCTTAGCAACAGTGAGTGATTTCCAAGTGATTAGAACTCCAACCAGATGTAGGGCATCAGGATGGATCAGTTAGGTCCAGAGAGCAGAAGGGGTCAGGATCATTGGTATCTCATGACTTATTACTATAGAAACAATAAAGTATTAGAACATCACACTATTATAGCCATGTGATTTGAATTAGCTTCTGCTTGGAGCTTCCTTGACCTGAGAGTCACTCGCTGCTGGGGATGGCCCTGCATGAATAGAGTAAAGTTTGTCGTGTAAATGATTGCCGACGTTCTCACTTGGACAGCACGTGAATAATGATTGCACTTGCTAGAAACTGTGCTCAAATCTCATTCATTATACAATAGATAACTTCACCTGGATATTCAAGTTCAAGTTTATTTATAAAGCACATTTTTAAAAAACAACAAATGTTGTAACCAACCTGCTGTACAATAAAAATAAAAATAAAAAATAGATTAATACCAGAATTAAACAGAATTTTCAAAGTGTTAAAAGAACAAACTAATAAAACATTGTAAAACATACACATAAAACCCCTATACATCTCAAACAACATCATAGGCTATAGAGAAAAATGCGTCTTCAATCTAGATTTAAATATGGTCAATGAGGATGAAGACTTAACAAAAAATGCAAGTGCATTCCACAATCTGGGGGATGAAACTACAAACGAGGAACAGAGAGGAGCAATTGATTTGATGATCGAAGAGAACTAGGTGCAGAATATGGTTGAAGTAGATCAGCAATTTACTGATGGGCTAGTAAATAAGTAAGTCAGTATTTATAAAGCACATTTAACACAGCAAAGCTGACCAAAGTGCCGAACAGAGTAAAGAAAAGTAAAATAGAAAACAGAATAAAACCAAATAAAGACAGACAATAGACAATAGGAAAAATTTGATTAAAATGCCTGGGAGAAGAGATATGCTTTCAGCCTCTTTTTAAAGGGTCATGAAACCTCCCTCTTTCAGCTCAAGTCTACCTCTCAATGTTTTTGAAAAATGCAGCTTAAATGGTCGTGGATGGCTGTGTGAAGAAGGGAGGGGGAGTGGGCGTGGCAGGGAAAGGCAGGAGAGGAAGAGGGGGGCGAGCCTTCAGAACACTCAAAAAAAAGATGGATAGTGACAAAGTTTGCAGATGAGGCAGAGGACTTCTCTCCTCTTGAATCCCCAGGGCTAAATGGAGACACAATAGATAGCAGTGCAGGTCTTAAGCCCTGTCTA
Source organism: Ictalurus furcatus (assembly GCF_023375685.1). Taxonomy (NCBI): domain Eukaryota; kingdom Metazoa; phylum Chordata; class Actinopteri; order Siluriformes; family Ictaluridae; genus Ictalurus; species Ictalurus furcatus. Next base: position 17,857,841 of record NC_071262.1, read on the forward strand.
TTTGAATCATTATCCCCTGGCGTGACTATGGAGTAAAACATAACAAAACCAGAGGCAGCGTGGGTGCGAGAAATTTTGAAATGCTAGATAGCTAATAGGCTCAAGCCTATTGAGGGTGCAAGGTGGAAGTCAAGTGGCAACTTGAGGGGCAACGAGGGGTGGCAACTGAAAAATCTCTACCCCTTAGTTTTTAAACGGGATTGAGGGACATTCAGAAGAAACCTATAAGAATATCTTAAACATCTGTTAGATGAATGTGGTGTAAGAAGATCTTTGAGATAAGAAGGAGCTTGATCATTAAGAGTTTTAAAGACAAGCAACAGAATCTTAAACTGAATCCTAAAATGGACCGGGAGCCAATGGAGCGATGTTAATATTGGGGTGACATGATCATATTTCTTTGCCTTGGTCAACAGCCTTGTAGCTGCTTTCTGAGCCATCTGGAGACGAGCAAGAGATGACTGAGGAAGACCCAAGTACAGTGAATTACAATAATCTAAGTGTGATGTGATGAAAGCATGAATAATCTTCTCCAAATCTTGGAAAGACAAAAATGTTTTAAGTTTAGAAATAATCCGTAATTGATCAAAACTATTCTTAACGACCGAATTTATTTGCTTTCTTAAGCATAATTCTGAGTCTAGGATGATACCAAGGTTCCTAACCTGGGAAGAAATTGAGGGGAAGTGATTCTGAAGCTCATTAATGAGAACGTCTCTCAATCTCGGGGGACAAAAAACAATTTTTTCGGTTTTGTCTTCATTAAGTTGGAGAAAGTTATTTGTTATGCATTTTTCAATATCGTCGAGACAGTCCAACAATGGTTAAATGGAGTCGCCAGACCATGCAAGGCCTTATAAACATACAGCAGGACCTTAAATTTAACTCTGTAAATAACTGGAAGCCACTGTATGGAAGCAAGAACAGGGGAGATATGCTCTCTTTTTCTTAGTACCCGTTAGAAGTCTAGCTGCTGAATTTTGGACTACTTGCAGACGTGAAAAAGAGGACTGAATCAAACCCACATATAAGGCTTTGCAGTAATCCAGCCGGGATGTAATAAGAGCATGAATCACTATTTCTGAGTCCTTCTGTGAGAGGAACTGTTTTAATTTAGCAATGGACCTGAGATGAAAAAAGCTTCCTTTAACAACGGCATTTATCTGCTTGTCAAATATCAAAGTCAGAATCAAAGATGACACCCAAGTTCTTAACTCTACTGTGCAAAGTTAAAGACAGAGTCCCCAACTGATTTTCAGTCTCAGTGATACATAACGAAGAGCCAAAAGCAATGACCTAAGTTTTATCCTCATGAAGCATGATTAAATTTTCAGACATCCATAATTTAACTTCCTCAAGACAAGAGATGAGATTACTGATGGAACAACAATCGTTAGACCTGACAGGAAGGTAAAGTTGTGTGTCGTCAGCATAACAATATGGATATTATAGATTTAAAGCTAAAATTCTACTGAAATCAACAATGGCCCTGACGCTTACACTGAAAATCTTTCCTACACACTTAGCACTGCTTGACTCTATAGTAAACAAGTGTAGAAGAGTAATGAGTTATATTCTCACTAAGAGGAAGGGTTCCCTTTTGAGTCTGGATCCTCTCAAGGTTTCTTCCTGATGTCTTCTCATGCCACATGTTGTCTCTTTCCTTGCCACCATCGCCTCTGGCTTGATCATTAGGGCAGTGGTTTTCAAAGTGGGGGCCGCCAGGGGGCGCCCAGGGGGCCTCAACAATTTGGTGTGAAAAATAAATTCTCACTCTCAGACAACCACACACACACAATTCCTAATGTAATGTAATGACATAAGATCTAATTATTAAGAAAAAAAAGGGGGATATATTCAGAAGTCTGTATTTTTAATGTGTTTTAAAAGCCATCTTGCAAAAGAGGGCCTCGGTCAAATGTTAATGCCATTTGGGGGGCCTTGCCCTGGAAAAGTTTGAGAACCACTGCATTAGAGATAAAACTTGGCAAGAAAAAAATCCCCAAAATGGCAAAATATTAAGCTTTTAACGGTCTTAACAACAAATTATTGTTCAGGAAATTAGCAAGAATTAATTTTTTTGATTGCTTTAAATGTTTAAGCCCTTTGGGTAGATTTGCGGACAGCTTTTTAATGTAATTATATATATATATATATATATATATTTATACTTTATTTTAATTTTGTACAGCCAGACATATGTTAGTTTTAATTGATCATGATTTTATGCTTTTACCTTTGCATACAAGAAGACTATATAAGTGAATTTCCCTGTTTTGACTTTTTACCCCCAAACAGTTCACTTACAGCAAAAGTTTCTGACCAACGATTTGTTGTTAAGACCATTAAAAGATGAACATTTTGCCATTTTTGCCTTGGGCCATTTTATCCGGACGTCTGAAGCCACTATGTGACGATAGCCATCGTTAAAAGTGGAGAAAAGTGCTATAAAAATAAAACTGAATTGAATTGAATGACTATTGTCAGAGCTGCTATTATAGAAAATTAATCAACACCTTCTTCTGACCAATCAGATTCAAGAATTCAACAGCAATAAGAACTACTAGACCAAAATAACAATAAAAACGTGAATACACTTGGTGCTTAGTTCACAACTTGACCCCTGTCCCTGAATGTATCTGTAGTTTTGTACAGTATGGCGCTATAACTACAGTGAACTACATCTCCCACAATGCATTTCGGCCCTGTGTGCGCAAACACAGTGCGCGGTGAGAGGATACTGTATTCCCTCCTCCTCAGTTTCATGTAAGATGGTAGTAAGACGCTGCTGCCTAAAGAAATAGTTCGACTAGACTAAATACTAAAACCAACATTTAAAACCAGAACAGAGCCAGGACAGGATAGTAGAGGAACTCCAGCTGCTCTGAGAAAACAATTTCCGCCTGATATTTGTAGAAATATCTCCGGAGAGGAATCCCGGCTAAAGTGAGTATCCAAAAACTACCTACCGCTGGCCGTAAATGTTCTCAGCACAGCTGTATTGAAAATGTTATGTTTTTAATAATCGTATACTGATTTTTATATACGACACACATCGTGGTAGTACTCCGAAGCCTAAGTGGGAGTAGAGGGGAAAAGTCAGAGGTTGACACCGGGCGTCCGTTTGGCCAGAGCCGGCGTGAGCAGTGGGAAAGGCGCAGGCTTCGGGCCGGTGTAGGCCGCAGTCCCTAACACACTCAGCCGCTCAAAAACAGACAAATACGTAAGAAAAACCGTGATTTCCAGATTGCCAGATTTGTTGAAGTGCCCAAGAGGAGACTTAGATTTGTACCTGGTGGTGTCTCAATTGAAAGACGAGGTTTCTGTGGTGTGTTTTGGTCGCCTCTCTCTCGTCACTCTGTCCCAGCTGTAGAAGCACCTGACCCGGTGTCACTCTGAAATCTGTTACCGCCGAAACACGTCACCATGAGCCCTGAGTTACAGAGAGGACAGATTTTTATAGAACACTAGCTTTATACGGTTGTGGTTGTAGTTTTAATATAATACATACATCACAGAAATTATAATAATTTCCAATCTTCAGAGTTTTTGGGTGTTGCTGAGTTGTCTGTTTAAATCATTGAGAAATAAAACTATAGTTAGTGTAAAGGATGTGTGTTAGAGGGCGTGCTGTTATAAGAAAGTAATCAACTATGGCGTGGTGTGATGTAGCACCACACAAAGCAGTTCCTGTTCTCACCCCAAACTGGATTATTTTCCACATAAAACAGAAGGTTTTATATATATATATATCCCTCTTCTACCACAGCAGTTTGCCAACAAGAACAGTTTATTATTAATTAAAGAATGACACATCATTGGTTTGAACCATTGCATTTCATGATGTGCAGGACAGGTCTGTGTTATCGTTTACATTTACAGTATTCGGCAGATGCCCTAATCAGGGGCGACTTACATATATCTCATTTATACAACCGAGCAGTTGAGTGTTAAGGGCCGTGCTCAAGGAAGGGCCCAGCAGTGGCAGCTTGGTGGTGCTGGGATTAGAACCTTTTTGTCAGAAGTCCTTTGAAGTCTTACCCACTGAGCTACCACTGCCCCGTGTAAGTTATCACTTACATTTTAAGTGCTACGAACAGCAGGTCTGTCACCAGCTTCTCTTTTTAATTTCTCTCGGAATTAATAAGGCATTTTGCAAGACAATTTGCAGCCTGTAACGTTACCAAGAAACCACGAAGTGCAAAGGCCGCTGTTCTGAAGTCTTTCCCATGGTAGATAACTGTTACAGCGTGTTGACACTGGAGACTCCTTCCGTAAATGTTAAATAAATGCATCCTCGCGGAGAATTCAACTGGACTTTTCAACAACACATTAATCATTTCCACCTGGTTTTATTGTGTGTCAGATTTTCCATCTTTGATGCAGAACTGAGATTTCGACTGATACACGATAATGATCTGAGACAGATATGGTCACGATAACCGAACGACTTTTGGCGCAATTCTCTGGCCGTGTTACGCAAGATGTCGCGAGCGTGTTACAGCTTTACTTTGTCCAGTGCTCAAGGCAAGAACTCTATTGTCTCATTCAGTGTCCATCAGAAAATGTCACTTCCACGCCGATACCTCTCCAGTACTTGAGGACATTGATACTTGGTACTGGATTCGAGAATTACATTCGTGCCAAAATTATGGAACGTAACTTTTCAAGAAACTAACAAAAATATACAACGAGAGAAGAAAGACAGTCTGAAATTGAAAATGGTGAACTCGGTGGCGAAAATGTAACATGGGCCGCGTCCGAAATCGCATACCATGACTGTTTCAACGGCAATGCAGTACATACTAACCAATATGTGTGTGTATTATGTCTACAATCCCGGACATACTACATCCACCATGTTAGCATTGTATAGAAAGTACATTGAGTCTTGTGTATCTTCCACTGTGATCACATTACTATGTGCTGTCAATTTACATCACCTCTGGTGGCTACTAGTACTGGTTTAAAAAAGGTTTAAAGTGGTCCTCACAAATCTCATCTTCTCTCCATCCTCATGCCTAAAACCTCTCCTCTCTGCGTCTCCCGTTTCCTTCCAGCTTTGCTGCGTCTCGTTCTGGTGAGTCGCCGTGATCGCCTCCCCCGCCCCCCCCCCCCCGTAACAGTGCAATAAGATGTCCCGTAGCCCTGAGCTGAAGGAAGACCCTATGGAGTGCCCTCTGTGTATGGAGCCTCTGGAGATCGATGACGTCAACTTCTTCCCGTGTACCTGCGGCTACCAGATCTGCCGTTTCTGCTGGCATCGCATCCGCACAGACGAGAACGGCCTCTGCCCAGCCTGCAGAAAGGTACAGCTCTACTGCTGGTGGATGATTTTTAGGGACTTAACTTCCTCGCCTAAAGAATAGTGTGTTTAACTGCTCTCATTTCCTAGTTTAGAGCTGAATGAACAGGCGATTTGTGTGTGATTTGTGTTTATCCAGTCTTGGCTTGATTTAATGTGGGCATTGAAAATTGCTGATAGATTCTGTCTAAAGCAATCCAAAAGTAAGTTGGACGACGTAAATGCCAGCAAACCCACAGATTTAGACACAGCAGGTGATAACTCTCTCTACTCTGCCTGTCTTTCTTTACTTCCTGTATGAGTTCGAGTCAGAGTTCCCACTCATGATAGCGTTTGACACGGCAGATGAAAATCGCTGCCGTCTTTTATGTGGTAACTATAGCGCTAACAATGGTAAAGCCTTATGGTAAAGTCTGAAGGACTTTAGCGGCCATTTTGGCAGCACTCCCGGGCAGTTATATAATGTACCATAGTGTAAGATATAACAGAAATCACATACAAAACACATTTTTGCATACTGCACATGCACTTTTCTCCAGAACAAGTTTGACAATGGTAAGCTTATTTATGCCTGTTTCTATGGTAACAGTGATCATCAGCCCTCAGAGAGTGGGCCAAATCCCAAATGGCTTCCTGCTCCCTACATACTTGCACTTTATGGGACAGTTTTATTTGTAAGGAATATAATTAGGTTTATTGTCAAAATGGACAGACTTTCAGCTGTTTGCAGTGAACAAATCAAACGAAAACAATTGAAATAATTCAACAAAATGAATGCTTTAAGTGGTTTCCCCAAATTCAACTGAAAATGCAACTTATAATGATTTCTCCAGTCTCAAAATTATTCAACCCCCTGAATAGAATCCCTCACAACAGCACAAATATGCAAAACAGGTGTTGTCTCAAGGGCTTCATTAGTTGCACCAGGTGTGCTTGAGCTGGAACACATGAAATACCTGAACTGGCTAGGGGCAGAAAACACATGAAATACCTGGATGGGGCAGAATAAGGAAGTGATCAACGGCTGCAACCAGATTTCTGAGAAGGCAGGTTGTGAAAAACCCTCGAGTGACTGCAGAAGACCTACAGTAAGACTTGGTGGCAACAGGCACTGAGGTTTCAGTGAGCACAGTAAGGTGCGTATTAAACACTGAAGGTTTCCATGCCAGAAGTCCAAGACGTACACCACTACTGACCCAAAAGCACAAGAAGAGTCTGCTCAAAATCATATAAATAAGCCACAGAAGTTTTGAGATTCTGTTCTGTGGTGCGATGAAAAAAAACTGGGACTTTTTGGCACGATGGATCAGCGGTATGTTTGGAGGAAGAAGAATGAAGAAAGAACACACTATCCACAGTCAAGCATGGTGGCGGCTCGGTGATGCTCTGGGGCTGCTTTGCATCCTCTGGCACTGGAAACCTGCAGCATGTGGATTCATTGAAGTATCAGGAAATTCTAGGAGAAAACGTCATGCCGTCTCTGAGGAAGCTGAAGCTTGGGTGTCATTGGACCTTCCAACAGGACAATGATCCCAAACATACCTCAAATTCCACCAAGGCTTGGATGCAGAAGTAGTTCTGGAAGATTTTAAAGGGCCATCACAGTCACCTGCCTTGAACCCCATAGAAAATCTCTGGTGAGATTTGAAGAAGGTGGTTGCAGCATGCAAAACCAAAAATGCTTGTATTTCCTCATTTGTAAGTCGCTTTGGATAAAAGCGTCTACTAAATGAATAAATATATGTAAGTCTGTAAATTTTGACAATAAACCTGATTTGCAATCGGTGTTGAATCATTTTTAATATGTAGTGCGCAATATGTCCTATAGGAAGCCATTTAGGATTTGACCTTGTTATGTTACAGTTTATTTTCAATGCAGTTCGCATCTAAGCTGACGTGAAAGTTGTATTAATAATGTATAAGTGTACATACAGTGTATGTGGCGGCCCAAAGCACACTGAATGAGCTCTGTACCCACCCTTGTCTCCGGTAATGCTATTTTCAATCGCTGAGTGCTAGTGTGTACATTTTGAGGATGATATATTTCCCTTAACCAGCGTCCTTTCCTGTAATGAATAATGTTCATATTTATACATTGCTGATTAGAATATTATGCTGTGATGTTGTTTTACGAGGTTTCATAGCATGAAAGTGCAGTGCCTAATAGGCCTGTCACGATAGTGGCATGCGTGTTTGTTTAGATAAGAATGAATGTTACCGTGTCATATTTGGCGAGTAGAGAAGGATGTAAATGCATTTTAAGGGTTTTATTTGAGAGGCGTACAAACAAATCCAAATCGTGAATCAAAATCCGTAAACCGACCACAGGCACAGGTCAGGCGATCAGCAAACGCGGGGATAATCCAACATACACAAACGAGAAAACAAAACTAGTTCATTAACTTGGAAAATAAACTGAAAACATATGCCTTGCACGTGGGAGACAGCCAATGACAGGACACGGGTGGAACCAAGACATGAATCAAAACAAATACACGCAGTGCACTGAATGCTCAGCAAGAGGGGGAGATTCCTGACACACCAACATTTTAGGCATTCGCACTGCTTCAGTCCTCTCGTCTGCTCTAGAGCTGTCACATTAAATATACATTGAGTTTAAGATAAAAATGCACATTAAAAATGCAAAAACTGTGTGCATTAGAATTTAAGATATGTAGCAAGCACTAGCACCGATCTTAATTAAAACATACTGTTGAAAAAACGACATGCAAGATATTAACAATGTTTTTTTGAAGAAGAAAATTTTAGAAAGAATAGTTCTAATGTTTCAAATGATCCAGTCAGTGTCAATAACGTCGGGGATTGAGCCGCTTAAGCAGCGTGAGCTGAAGTGAACAGTGAATGAACTGAAGTGCTTTACTAGCGGGTTAATTAACTCACCCAAATGCTTCTTATACACACATGAGATTAATCAGACATAACATACACAACATTAACCTAATATTACAACTTCCTAATGCACAAAATGATGTGAATACACAAGTGAACTTGAACTTAAGTAAGTCACATTGTGAATATGCTTTTACCGTAACAACGCACTAAAACACGGACAACGAATAACTAAAGCATAAAGATTTCAGAATATTGTATTACATCGTGTACGCATTGTAATGTTATTATTACAGGAGAGCAGGTTTTCACAACAAGAGCAGTTTTCACATGTTTTTGTTGATGCATGTTTAAGTTAATATGTAAAATGTGTGAATATTTGGTTTAAGTTTTGTATTTTCTCGTCAACTAAAATGCCGTTGACTGATATTCCATGCCATTTTAGTCAGAGCAAAATGAATAAATATGACGACAAAATAAATTACTAAATTTAAAGGATATTTTTGTCAGAAGACGAAAACTATGCTATTATTATTATTATTATCACTACATCGGTGGCATAAAATGGTCTTGAAATGACAATATTGTTTATCGCAATTATATTAGCTGGGACAGTATATCGTCCAATAAAATTTGTTATTGTGACCAGCCTAGTGTCTAATTGATCAGTGTGTGTGTGCGCACTGTAGCCGTACCCAGAGGATCCGGCTGTGTACAAGCCCCTCTCACAGGAGGAGATCCAGAGGATAAAGAACGAGAAGAAGCAGAAGCAGAACGAGAAGAAACAGAAGGTGACGGAGAACCGGAAGCACCTGGCCAGTGTGCGCGTGGTGCAGCGGAACCTTGTGTTCGTGGTGGGTCTCTCACAGAGGCTCGCGGACCCTGAGGTAAGATGAGCTTTACAGCACGTAAGGAGTTTCTGATGGAGCGGCAGCTATTGTTACTAATGCATCTCAGACGTTGTCTAATGTCATCCCCTGCTTATTTCAGGTTTGTAACAAAACATGAGGGAGGTGGCTTTAATTGCAGATGTTTAAGACACACTGTTGTTACTGACCATTTGGTAATAATCATGCTCTGGTTTTCATACTACCTTTAGTACAGGATAGAACATTGTGACACTTAATGGTTGGAAATGACCATGAATCTTTAACATTTAGCCTAATATTTTTTTAGAGGTCATTACTCTTATTTATTAGAGTTATTTCATGACCTTTTTTCTCATCCAGTGATTCTGTTGCTTACATGATCATGGCATAAACAGGTCATGGCAGGTGTCTTGTGCCAAAGAGATTTTTATGTCACCATTCTCAGTAATTATTGTGGCAGCCTATGTCTCATTCTACACATGAAACATATCACTGCATACTTCATCCTGACTAGATCATCATTTGAAATTAATATTAATGTAATATAATGAATATAATAGCATCTATTATGGCAATTACCAGTAATACTGACTTGACCCTGCTTCATCATCGCACACTGATTTGACGGATATAACGTCATAATTATGTAAGGATTAACATTAGAATGGAATGTCTACAGTGCATCCGGAAAGTATTCACAGCGCTTCACTTTTTCCACATTATTTTATGTTACAGCCTTATTCCAAAAAGGATTCAATTCATTATTTTTCTCAAAATTCTACAAACAATACCCCATAATGACAACGTGAAAGAAGTTTGTTTGAAATCTTTGCAAATTTATTAAAAATAAAAAAAACAAAAAAAGCACATGTACATAAGTATTCACAGCCTTTGCCATGACACTCAAAATTGAGCTCAGGTGCATCCTGTTTCCACTGATCATCCTTGAGATGTTTCTACAACTCGATTGGAGGCCACCTGTGGTAAATTCAGTTGATTGGACATGATTTGGAAAGGCGCACACCTGTCTATATAAGGTCCCACAGTTAACAATGCATGTCAGAGCACAAACCAAGCCATGAAGTCCAAGGAACTGTCTGTAGACCTCCAAGACAGGATTGTATCGAGGCACAGATCTGGGGAAGGGTACAGAAACATTTCTGCAGCATTGAAGGTCCCACTGAGCACAGTGGCCTCCATCATCCGTAAATGGAAGAAGTTTGGAACCACCAGGACTCTTCCTAGAGCTGGCCGCCTGGCCAAACTGAGCGATTGGGGGAGAAGGGCCTTAGTCGGGGAGGTGACCAAAAAAACCCGATGGTCACTCTGACAGAGCTCCAGCGTGTCTCTGTGGAGAGAGGAGAACCTTCCAGAAGAACAACCATCTCTGCAGCACTCCACCAATCAGGCCTGTATGGTAGAATGGCCAGACGGAAGCCACTCCTCAGTAAAAGACACATGATAGCCTGCCTGGAGTTTGCCAAAAGGCACCTGAAGGATTCTCAGACCATGATGAAACAAAGATTGAACTCTTTGGCCTGAATGGCAAGCGTCATGTCTGGAGGAAACCAGGCACCACTCATCACCTGGCCAATACCATCCCTACAGTGAAGCATGGTGGTGGCAGCATCATGCTGTGGGGATGTTTTTCAGCAGCAGGAACTGGGAGACTAGTCAGGATCGAGGGAAAGATGAATGCAGCAATGTACCGAGACATCCTTGATGAAAACCTGCTCCAGAGCGCTCTGGACCTCAGACTGGGGCGAAGGTTCATCTTCCAACAGGACAATGACCCAAAGCACACAGCCAAGATAACAAAGGAGTGCCTACAGGACAACTCTGTGAATGTCCTTGAGTGGCCCAGCCAGAGCCCAGACTTGAACCCGATTGAACATCTCTGGAGAGATCTGAAAATGGCTGTGCACCGATGCTCCCCATCCAACCTGATGGAGCTTGAGAGGTCCTGCAAAGAATAATGGGAGAAACTGCCCAAAAATAGGTGCGCCAAGCTCGAGCATCATACTCAAAAAGACTTGAGGCTGTAATTGGTGCCAAAGGTACTTCAATAAAGTTTTGAGCAAAGACTGTGAACATTTATGTACATGTGCTTTTTTGTTTTTTTATTTTTAATAAATTTGCAAAGATTTCAAACAAACTTCTTTCACGTTGTCATTATGGGGTATTGTTTGTAGAATTTTGAGGAAAATAATGAATTTAATCCATTTTAGAATAAGGCTGTAACATAACAAAATGTGGAAAAAGTGAAGTGCTATGAATACTTTCCGGATGCACTGTATTATGCTGTACCCATTAAAAAAAATAATTGAGTATATTTCTATTTCAATAGATGATTTTTTTCTTACTTATCAAACCGATTCAATATCTTATTCTTTATTTGGGAAACTCTAAAGGCCTTTTTAAGAGGACAGATAATTTCTTACTCTGTATATGTCAACAAGAAATGGAAGGATAAGAATAAAAGAGATATCTGATAATATTCGAGCTAGAGATGACCAATATGCTCTTAACCTGATCCCTGAGCAACATGAACAAAGGCTTGATTTGCAGGCAGAATTTGATTTGTTATCTACCGGTGAGTCGGAGAGGCTTTTGTTACAAACGTGTGGCAATTATTATGAATATGGGTATAAGGATGGTCGGCTGCTGGCCCACCAACTGTGTAGCCGAGCGGCTTCGCACTCTGTAACTCGGATTATGCAGTCCAGTGGTGCATTAACCTCGGATCCTGTAGAAATTAATTCAACCTTTAAAAGTTTTGACTCCGCTTTGTACACAGCTGGAGCTCCTGGCAATTCGGGTAAAATAAACCATTTTCTTAGAAATTTTGATTTTCCCAAAGTTGACCCTCTGTTGGCATTTGAACTTGACAGCCCCATCACCTTAGATGAAGTCATTAACTCAATTAATTGGCCTGGACGGGTTTCCTTCCGAATTTTATAAGAAATTTCATTGGGCCCATTACTTCTGGCTGTATTCGAGGAATCCTTAGAACTAGGTAGGCTGCCAACAACATTGAGGCAAGCATCCACAACTCTACTGCTTAATGATGGGAAGGACCCAACATTATGTAATTCGTACAGACCTATTAGCCCCCTCAATGATGATGTCAAGATTTTAGCCAAACTTTTGGCCTCTCGTTTAGAGGGGATTCTCCCGAGCATTATCTCAGAGGAGCAAACCGGATTTATAAGAGGATGGCATTCCTTTTCTAATATTCATACATTTAAAAAATATTTTATACTCAAACAAAAAAAAAACAGCAACTCCTATGAAGTGGTCATTTCTTTGGACACCAAAAAGGTGTTTGATAGGATAGAATGGGAATATTTTCTTATGGTGCTAAAGGAGTTCGGGTTTCGGGGTGGATTAATATAATGGATCCGTTTATTACATGTGGAGCCTCGAGCTTCTGTATATACTAATGATGCTAAATCTGATTATTTTACTTTGTCATGGGGTACGTGCCAGGAATGTCCTCTGTCTCCCTTACTTTTTGCCATAGCAATTGAGCTTCTTTCAATAACGCTTAGAACCCTTTCTGTATTTCAGTGTATAATCCACAAGGGAACATAAACTAGCCCTATATGCTGATGCCTTACTACTTTTATGTTACTGATCCAATTACATTTTTCTAAAATGTCAAGAGTACTATGTATCAATACAAGTGAAAATATCTCAACCTAGGTGTAAATACATTCGTACATCAAATTTTTTTAATGATGATGATTAATGCAAATGTTTTCGGCAGAAAGTAATCATACTGAGAAAAAATCAATTCAAGGCTATTGCATATAAAATATAGAAATGCCATTTTCGGCCTAAAATTTTCTGCGGCCAAAATTTCGTTGCATCCCTAGCCTCAACCATGGCTTCTATATGTATTAACCACATCTTTCCCCCTCCTTTATAGATCCCACATTCTCTTTCTGGGAAAGGAAGGATATGAAATGCTTTGATTTGAATTTTCATTAATAATGTTTTTGCAAACTTTTCTGAATTCTCCTCATCATTCAACCTGCCTCCGTCTCACCTATTCAGTTTCTTTCAAGTTAGGCATTGTGTCTCCTCCCTATTCCCTGGGATTCCCTCCTTACCTACAAAGTCTGCATGGGAAGAGGTGTTCAACCTGAATCCTCATATGGGTGGTATTATCTCTCAGATATATTCAACGATCTGGTCAACAGATAATTGTCACAATATCAAAGCCATTAGTGCTTGGGAAGAGGAATTGGGCCTGGAGCTTGAGGATGATTACTGAGGCAGAGTGTTAGATAATATACATACCACCACGTCATGTGCTAGACTTGGTTTCATACAATTTAAAGTGGTCCATAGAGCTCACCTTTCTAAGAATAACTAAAATCTATAACTATAGAATAAGAATAATTATAATCTAAAATATATCCGAACGTACCTGACATATGTAGAAACTGCAGACTTTCGCCCTGTAACCTCAGTCATATGTTTGCTCTCTGTCCCAAATTGCAGAACTTTTCGAACTAACCTTCAAAACTTTCTCTATCGTTCTTAAAATCAAATTAGATGTCTGTGCTTTAATTGCCATCTTTGGTGTTCCATATCGGCGTCAACCTCTGAACCTCTCCACAACCCCCCTCTCTGTACCAGTCTAGTTTAAAGATTTAATCTTCTTTTTTTAAACATGAAAAATCAAGTGTAACATCAGAGGCAGGGGTGAATCTATTTTTTTATTTTTTTTTAATGGCAATTAGTTACCTACTTCAGTGATGTATGCACCCTGGAGGTAGATTGAGGGAAGGTATAATACTAATCTCTTTAATCTGGTTCCCCCCCCCCCCCTTATTGTATGTAGTTGAGCATTTTCAGGTGTCTTTTGGTTTTGGCTGGGATTATTGTATCTGGCCGGGCAAGGTGGGGTTTGGTCAATGGGGTGTTATAATATGTAAAAATGCAAATAAAAATTCAGTGAACAAAAAAAAAGAATTGCAGAAATCAGAATTGTCTTACTGACCCAAGTCTAGTGTGTGGATATAATATGTGCCATGTTGTGTTTCACCATCAGTAACAGATTGGGTGAGTCATTCCTTTAAAAAAAAAAAAAAAAAACTGTACCTAGATTTTCCAGCCACTTTGCTTTCATGGACTGGTATTGTGATAAAAAGGAACACACATTACTAATGTGGGATTTTAAAACCCACAGCAAAGTGAGTAAAAATAGCTGGATGCTTAGAGATGCGGAACTAACCAAAAAAGCGCTATGCCTGGCTTACGATTACAGCTATATGTATGTAATAGGTTGTGTTTAAGTGCAATCCGAAATGTTCTGTTTGTCATATTTCAGTGCATATCAGATAGGTGTTGAATATATGGGTTTAGAAAACCAGTGAAGTTCATTGTTATATTGTCAATGTTTGTAAAAGCCCCAGGTGCAATTGGTGCCTTGTTTTGTTTAACTGGATTTTATTTATTCTGTCAATGTGAAGCATAATCATGTTTAATAACACTGTGAGTGGAACTTACTTTAGAAAGGAACCTAGCCAGTAGAGAAATGATTCAGTATCTGAGTAGTTTCTCATTTTCCAGTTGATAAACTGGAACTAAAAGTACAACACTTCTTGACTATGTATGTATATATATATATATATATATATATATATATATATATATATATATATATATATATATATATATATATATATGCATTAGAATGATTGCTGGTTTATTGTCTTGGGGTTTTGTTCATACACTGTTCTGATGATCTAAACTCAGTAGTTGTATTTCAATTTTTCAGGTCCTTAAGAGGCCAGAGTATTTTGGAAAGTTTGGCAAAATACATAAAGTGGTCATCAATAACAGTACGTCGTATGCAGGCTCACAGGTGAGAGTAACCTCAACCACAGAAATGATTTGTCTTGTAAACCAAAATGTCTGTCTATAAATAAACAGTAAACTCATTTACTCCGCAGGGTCCTAGTGCCAGTGCCTATGTTACATACATCCGCTCAGAAGATGCCCTAAGAGCAATACAGTGTGTTAATAATGTAGTAGTCGATGGTAGAACACTCAAGGTGAGCACAACACTGCAACACTTTTCATAAAGGTTTACTGATGCTGATGTGATGTTTTCATATCATGATCATTTACTGTTTTTTTTTTTTTGTTTTATTTTATTTATTTTCACATATATTTTGTTCAATTTATAAGATGTGTTTTAGTATTGATATGAATTAATAACCTTAAAGAAATGTGTGATGATATTTAAGCATCTATGAATAGTCTGTTCAAGACTGTATTCAGGTCAGATCAAACTTTTTTTAGAGGTTGTTAAAATATTACACACGCTTCGGCTAGACATGAGTTTAATCATGCACATATGCCAAATATGCAGTTAATGGAGGAAAATGAAGGTGGAATTGCATATACTTTATGATCAGATTTGATCATACACAACTTGATGGATAAAGTCCGGTGACTTAAAGTGTGGTGATATTGTGTTTTTGCTATATTGCCTATAACAATATCTCATGCTGAATATGTTGAATAGATGGGTATTGGCACTTAATTGGACCAAAGTTTGAAGGGAATGTTTTTATTGGTGGTAGATGTTTTTATTGAGCTAGTTGTTTTTGTCTTATAGGCTTCTTTAGGCACAACAAAGTACTGCAGCTATTTTCTCAAAAGTATGCAGTGCCCTAAGCCGGACTGCATGTATCTGCATGAACTAGGAGATGAGGCGGCTAGTTTTACTAAAGAAGAGATGCAGGTGAGAGCAGAACCATGTTTACTTTATCATCACTAGAAAAGCATTTTTCTCAAAAGTTGTAAAAATGTGTTAGATACAACAGACCATATAGAGAGCTTGATTAACAAATGAAGCAGATGATCATCTTGTAAAATTTGTCTTAATATATTGGTAATGCGTCATTTTGTACATGTAGGCTGGGAAACACCAGGAATATGAACAAAAACTACTCCAAGACCTTTACAAAGCAAATCCGAACTTTCTAACTTCAACATGTGGAGGGGAAAAGTCTAAAAACAAAGCAAATGCTACACAAAGGTGGGGTTTTCATACTGTAGTGAGGTTGCATCTTAAATTTTAAAGATTGGTTCACTATATGGTTTAAAATCACCTGTAAGTAAACTGTTTTGTTTTTGTTTTTTTCCCCCCTCCACAGACAGAACAGCGGTGGTAAAGAGGGTTGGCCTTTATTACAGGGTTACAGTAAACTAGTGAACGGTTTACCTTCAGAACACCGGAAGTCCCCGCCCCTTTTAGATTGTTTGACAGACTCAGATCACATGACCCCAGAAGAGCCAGACGCCGAGTTAGGAACAGATCAAAACACAGGACTCTCGCACTTTTCCTCAGTCTTAGAACCTACCAGGTACACACTGCCTCACACACTTACGCATACTATAGATGTGTTTCATAAATTTAAACCAAACAGCTCTAATGTATATTCCGAAAAGAATGTCGAAGGATTACATGATCAGAAGAGCTAAATACAAAATCACCTCATATGATGGTCAAAATACTAGTATTCCGGCAGACTTTAGTACAATAGTGAGCAATTTTAGGCATAGCTAGAGGTATATATTTTACAATATACCACAACACTCTTGAATTCTCAAATCTGATTGGTCAGTAGGTGTTGATTGATTTTCTATAACAGCGGCTTTTTTGGATGCAAGGCAAATCACAGATTTATTTTAATGTGCTTTTTCTTTATATCATTTCTATAGTACCTGCTAGTTCGGAGGGGTGCGCCACACAATCCAAGTGCAATAAAAGACAGAATGTTTAGAAAGTGTGAAGTTTATTTAACATTTGTTGAAGGAGTCTCCAGCATCAGTAACACACAATACAGTTTTTATTTATTTAATTTTTTTTTATTGAAACAAAAAAGTTATCCAATGCCTATCATCTATGTGAAAAACTATTTGCCCCCTTAAACTTAAAATCTGGTGGTGCCTCCTTTAGCAGCAATAACAGCAACCAAACGCTTCCGATAACTGGAGATCAGTCTTTCACTTATTTTTAGGACTAGGATTTACTCCTATGCTTTGCATCATTGTCTTCTGCATAATACATTTTCGCTTGAGTTGCAAATTACAGACTGAGGACCGGACATTCTCCTTTAGTATTTTCTGGTAGAGAGCAAAATTCATGTTTCCCTCAATTATTGTAAGTTGCCCAGACCCTGAAGCAGCAAAGCATCCCCACACCATCACACTTCCACCACCATGCTTGACCGTAGGTATGATGTCCTTCTTGTGGAATTCTGTGTTTGGTTTATGCCAGATGTAACAGGACCTGTCTTCCAAACAGTTCCACAGAACATTCACCCAAAAGGTTTGAGGATCATCAAGGTGTGTAGGCAAAATTCATATGAGCCTTAATGTTCTTCTTGGTTAGCAGTGGTTTTCAGCTCGCCACTCTTCTATGGATTCCATTTCTGCCCAGTGTCTTTCTGATAGTGGAGTCATAAACATTGACCTTTATTGATGTAGGGCCTTTGATGTTGTCTTTGGCTCTTTTGTGACTTCCTGGATGAGTAGTTGCTGTGCTCTTGGAGGACTTTTGGAAGGTTGGCCACTTCTGGGAAGGTTCACTACTGAGCCGAGTTTTTCCATCTGGAGATAATGGCTCTCACTGTGGTGCTTTGGAGTCCTAGAGCCTTTGAAATAGTATTTCAATCACCACCTTCCTCATCATTTCTGGAATTTCTTTCCACTTTGGCATAGTGTGTTACTGGGTAAGACCTTTCAACCAACTTCATGCTGTTGAAAAAATTCTATTTAAGTGTAGATTTGATTGAACAGGGTTTGCAGTAATCAGGCCTGGTTGCGTCTAGTCCAGCTGAACCCCATTATGAATGCAGTTTTATAGATTTGGGGAATAAGTAACTATGGGGGCCAATGCATTTTTACACAGGCCCAGTTGATATTGGGTAACTTTTTTGCTTCAATAAACATTATCATTTAAAAACTGTATTTTGTGTTTACTCGAGTAGCATTCGTTTTCATTTCTGAAACAATTTAGTATGAGAGATACAAAAACAGAAGAAAGCAGGATGGGGCAAGTACTTTTTTCACAACACTGTATATGTATATACAGGGTGTGTCCCAAAAGTCTCCATACATGTGGGACTATATGTTTGCCAGCACCACGTCGGTTGTGCCTTCGTCAGCGGTTGTTCGTGGACGTCCACTTCTCGGTCGGTTCGCAACACTTCCAGTCTTTTTGCATTTGTTAATAAGTTTGGCAACAGTGTGATGTGCTTGTCATGTTCCCTGTTAAAGTCCATCGCAACCTTGCGACAGCTTCCTGATCCAGCCACAAGAATGATTTCAGTACGTTCTTTTTTTTGTTTGTTTGTTTTTTGTCAAAGGTCTTCTTAAAGGCTATCTGGAAAAATAAATAATATAAACTAAGTATGAAAAATATTTTGAAAACATTGCTAAAAAGACTTTTGTCACACCCTGTACATATATGTAGTTTGTATGTAATTTAAAAATAAATTATGTAGATGAGCTCAGAGTGCTTTCATTTGAGAGGAGCCATGAAGCCATGACTAAATATCATGTTGTAAATTAATTTGCAGGTGTAGCCAGAAGGGAAAAAAGCCTCTTGCATTATAGTTAAGTGTGTTAACACAGTCTGCTGCCACTGTCTGGTGACAGGAAAAACTGCAGCGTGTTGGCTGGTGGGCTGCCTATTGTGTACAGGTCATTCTAACTCGGACACCATGGCACAGTTAACATCTGTCCGCATTTGTCCCTGGGCCCAGACTTTGGACACCCCTGGTTTAGTGTTTACTGTCTTATATGTAGTAATAGAGAGATGCACACTTATGGTCTCATTTATTTGAAGATTCATTTCTTTATCGATAAACCGGTTTTTAATTTAAAAAATATACTATGGCATGTCAGTGCATTTCTTAATGTGAAATCATTTAGTCTGATAAACATCTTGATTTTTCTTTCAGTCCTGTTGATAAACCAACAGAACCTGTAAGTATAGGCAACGGAGAGAATATAGCACAGGTAAAAACTACTCTTTACACTTTAGTGTATATATGCTTAAGGCGTTTTATCTTATGTAACGTTTCTTATTTTGCATGTATAATTGCTTTCTCAGGTCCCCAGTAGTGACTCGCCTTCCCCTCCCCCTGGGTTTTCTAAGCCAAGTCTGGCAGTGCCCATCAGTGTGGCAGAACTCGCAGCACGTTCACCATTTGAGGGAGCACCCGCCGAGTCTCAGTCGCTCTTCTCAGACAACAGTAACTTCAGACATCCGAACCCCATCCCCAGCAGCCTGCCCTCTTTTCCCAGCTCCCCACAGGGTGGCTCTGATTGGCCCATGACCCCGGAGCCCCAGAGCCTCTTTACCTCAGGTATATTTATTCAACTCTGTGTTTACATTATATCATGAAGTTTATCTAAGATTAATTAAAGTAACGTTTAAGCCCAGCAGAGGTTCTCTTGCAGCTCAGGGATTTGACCAGATGACCATCCTATTCAGGAGAACAGAACAGAACACAGCTACCCCTGCACACATATTAGCTAACACTCTTTTCCTGTTCGTGGCCCAAATTTTGTTAGGCCTATCATAATGATTTCTAGGAATCACTATGACCACAATTACTAACAACTTGCATAACAAATTATTCAGAAGAGCAGGACAAATAGTTACTACAAATTGTTAAATCATCATTTTCTTTTAGAGAGAAGTAGGATCAGTATTTGGAATTAAATAAATTTTGTTCTTCACAACAAGCTCATTCTCTAACTAAGCAGTTCACTGATGTTCTCTGGATATTTTTACCTCCTAACTGTATGTCAACACATTTTTAAATGTGACATGTATTTAATATATACATGTGTATTCTGACTCAGAATATGACTTGACTGTAAATGTACACAAACTGCAAAAGCAAAGCACACGTGTGTGAGTGTGGGTGAGAGAGAGAGTCTTTGTTTGCTCTTTTTGATTGTGCTAGTTATCCATGATCTCACTTCCAGTTCACATACACTTGTTTCATTTTCTCTTGCCCCATCATGTTAATATCGGGTTCCATCAGTTACTCTGATAAACCCTGACAAGCTCTTAATCTGCTCGAGACCGGTCTGTTTAGCATTTTCTTGATTGATGGTGCGGAAACATAATCTCTCAACATTTCTCACATTTGTGCTGTTAAGTGCTATCAGAGTTTGATTAATCTACTGATTTTTGTGGAACATTGTGGAAATACCATTAAGTTTCATCAACAATGCATAAGGTTGTCTTGTAGAAGAAGTTGTGTCCCACACATGGATGGTTTGGACAGAAGTTCAATGCCATCTCATTATTATTTAGGCCAGTATTCAAAATCAAGTAGGCTTATTAAAAAAAAAAATTAAAACTTGAATCTAATAATTCTTTTAATGAAAATGGAAAGTTCTGGAATACACAGCTTTATTGCTTTACTAAATAGCCCAAATATTATAATAAACTTTATTTAGGCTGTGCAAAACAATTCTCTGTTCCTGATTTGACTTCAGTCAGGTTGTCAGCTCCTATCTCATTAGGACAACTATCGATTTCTATCATTTAATAGGAAGCTTGCAAAGCGATTATGTGCTCCAGTGGGTATGTTAACACCATGCCTGTCTTTTCCAGACACCATCCCCGTGTCCTCATCCACTGACTGGCAAGCAGCTTTCGGCTTCGGCTCTTCGGCCAAGCAGCAGCAGCAGGAGGATGATCTAGGCTTTGATCCATTCGACGTGACAAGGAAAGCACTGGCTGACCTCATCGAGAAGGAGTTGTCAGTGCAGGAAGCCTCTCCACGTTCCGCGTCACTGCTCCCTAATGGCCAGCCACGCCTTCCCCCGCTGCAGCACCGTGGCCTCTACAACTCCTTCAGCCTGCCCGCACACACCCACGCCACCTCTGTACGCCAGCCCTGGATGGGCCTGCCCACCCGCAACAACCTTGCACACTTAAACCACATCACACACAGCCACTTCCTAGACCCAAGCTGCCCCCCACAACACCACAGCACAGGCCTCGGGGGAATAACTATATCAGGTGCACACTCACACACACAACAGCTTAAACGCTTTTTAAACTCCTAAATATATAACTGCATCTTCAGGTGATAAATAGTCACACCTGGGCTGGTCACAGCTGTCCAGCTGTGGCCTGGTGATCCAAATACTACATTTAGAAACTCATTCCCACGTCTTTGTAAGCTTAGGACATTCGCTTAAGATGCACTATAGTTGACTTACTTCACATTTAGTTGGATGCTTTTCCTTCTTCAGCAGAAAACAGCGGTTCAGTGGAAAGCATCAATGTGAAAGAGTGGCAGGACGGCCTGAGAGCGCTCCTTCCAAATATCAACATCAACTTCGGAGGCATCCCAAATTCCACATCATCATCTTCCTCTTCCTCCTCTTCATCCACCTCCAGTATGAACCACATGGGGCTCCCGGCAGGCTCAGTAGGACTCTCGCACAGCCTGAGCTGGGATGGCACAGCAAGCTGGATGGACCCAGCCATCATCACTGGTACTTTAAGTTACATATTACCAGGGATGTGACGGTGAGGAAATTTTCCCACCGGTTAATCGACACGTGACAACACCAGTAATACCCGGGGGGGTGTAATAATATGTAACATATTATTACATATGTACATAACTTTATTAATTGTAATATGTAAAGTACACATTTAAAGGTTTTTAAAACTGAGAACAGCTGACTTACTAAAGACCTTTTGTAGTCTGAATATTTAAAACTTGTGTGTATTGGTATCATACCATCACACCTGGGCTAGCACATTTCCAGCTGGGGCTTGTAGCTCCTTTCTACTTGTGAGGTGCCAGAGCTGATTCAGAACAGGTGCTTATTAATTAACCATTCCCAATAACCTTTTAGTCATTTCATCGCTATATCATCAACTCAAGCAAATTTGACATGAACAGAACGAAGGATGATCATGAATACGGATATTAGTGGGGAAAAATAAACATTGCAATCAGAAGTCAAGCAAGAAACAGACATTTTATTGCCAATATCAACAAACTACATAAACTCTGAAAAGCTACACACACTGAATAAAAGGTAGAATAAAAGTGATGAACTTTGGAATGTAAAATATTTTCTCACAGAGAGAAGTAAGGCTTACAAATTCCTTGTTTGGTTGTTTTGTTTTTTTTATAACCCTGTTAGATTGTGTCTAGTCATATTGGTATCAATACAAGACTGAATGTTTATTTTTCAATCATCTTCCACTGGAATGCTTCTAATCTTATGATATTTGACCGTCTCCATACAAAATATTAAAGTATTAAGTAATGACCCTCCAAGATTTTATCAAGCAAAAATGCCCTCTGAATGACATCAGGTCATGGACGAAAAATGCTTAATGTCTTTAGAAATATTTGCTGTTCATGGCAAAATTGTAAAAATTATCCAAATACCAGACTTTTCACTTAAATACCAACTTTGTTTTTGTTCTTGTTTTCTCCTGCTTTGCTACTCCAGGTATTCCAGCATCCACCGGCAACAGTTTGGACTGTGTGCAGGACGAGAACCCTCCACACTGGCTCAAGTCTCTACAAGCTCTGACTGAGATAGATGGGCCGAGCGGTTCAGTGGTGTCTCAGCCTCGTCATACGGGCCTGCTGGACTCCACAGTTCGGCTTCCTCTGCACAGAGGCGGCTGGGCGCCGTACCTCCCTCCTCCGTCGCTCGCTCCCAGCCACTTCCACTCTCCTCCCCCAGGCTTCCAGACACCCTTCAGACCTCCAGCGCAGACAACAACAGACCTCCTACAGAGCGCCGCCATGGAGCGCCACTAGGGACAGATCCTCATTCCTTTCTCCATCCCTGTTAAACTTAACTGTAATGACGCCGAATATCCTGATCATTAATAACATAAGCTCTTATTTGTCTGACTCTCTGTCCCTCTTCATTATCCCCCTCCTCACTCTGTATTTTGAGGCACACTTTAACAAATGGTTTGGTGTGGGGGGGGGAGGCCATCATTCATATGTAATCAATCAAGGAGGGTTTGAGAAACATTTGATGCGCACACTATTAATAATGGTTAAAAACTCATACAGTACTCGTCCATTCTAGGCTCCAATTTTGATCTAATACTGTGAATGTGTTACTTATTGACAGGGATCTTAATGACTATTTTATCACTGAGGTCATTTGGACAGTTATTTCAGATGGAATACTTGTCAATCAGGTTTGGACAGTCGTACTCGCAGAAATAGGAGGTTATGAAAACGGAGCCTGGCACTCTTATGTAAGCATGGTGTAAATGTAAATGCACACACGATGCCACAAAGCATCGCTAGAGACCCCTGATGCCCCCCAGACAGCATGCGGGGAGTCACTGCTGTACCTCTGTATCAGAGGATGGAGCGCTACCCTGCTGATGGCTGGGGGTTTGGGGTCTATCTCACTACCACATGACCTTCAGTGGGTGCAAGATGCCACCATGTGGCACTTCATCACTCCACTCCTAGTGAGAAGTATAAAGACTGCAGTGCACAGTTGCTAAACATAACTATCTGAATACATAGTTGTGATGAAGCTAAGTGGGAAAAATGGCAGGTAAAATACTGATAATGTGAGCTCTAGTAATGACTGATGTTTTAGTAACACCTCTTGGCCAATTCAGGCCCTCCTAATCATTTCTCTCTCTCTTTTTTTTTTGTCATTACAGTGTCGCCCGTACTAAAAAGTATTTAACAGGCAGACTCCTTCATTCTTTCAGGAAAAATTCAATATAGTACAACCTCTTGGTTTTTAAACATGCTGCTGAGATAACACATTTAATACAAAGTGAAGAGCTAAAAATTAAAGAATTGACTTTTCTGCAGATCTGGAGCAACAAAATCCTAAATAAAATTGAATACTCAGTGCCTCTGTTTTAATGTTTTTTCCCCCTTTTATTTCTGTAGTCATCATAAAGTAAAGAAATGATGTACACTGCTTTAAAATAAGAGTTTTTATTATCTAATAGGCACATCACAACAGCATGTAATGTTAGTGACATTATTTTCATCGGATATATATACATGTTCAAATATTTAACTTTGATGTATGTGTCTTGTGAAATGTTAGTCTCCTCTCAAATCAAGAAAATGCACACTGAAACAGAACAAGAACTGCTCCATCGAGGATATTCTGATCACGTCTGTACAACCGCTTTTGTAGCAGAAGGTCCACACGCAGACTGTCCACGCTTACATGTGGAGTGTTCACTCCCTTTAAAAAGTTCAGAATGTCACTTATAGTTAAGGCATGTATTCTTTCACATCTCCTGCTCTTTCCATAGTAGTTTAGCACACCGTGCCGTTCTCCATGCGGGATTTGGGGTAGGGAGTACGGCTAGGTGGTGGAGGAGGTTGAATGGAAGGTGCCAGAGTGCAGAAGAAACCAGCAATAAGTGTGAGACCCAAACCACACCAGGCGCTGAACATCGACCAGCCGTAACCATGGCTTATGTCATCGGGGAGGCTGAACATGTAGCTTGGGTAGCGGGAAAGTTCGAAATTAATGCCAGCCACGCACGTACACAGGGCGATGATGCAAAACGTACCTATGAGAAAAATAAGAGTTAATAACATTTAATGCTAAGGCAAAAAAGCTTGAAATGGGAAATGACCTCAGGACAGCTTATTAGATATGCAATGGCCTTGATGCTGCAATTCTTACCTCCCATGAGGAAAAGCAGGCCAGCCACGTAGTGCATGAGGCCCTGATCCCAGCAGCAGCCCAGCAGTCCTATCGTCCAGCCAAACAGGATGATGGACAGAGCCATGCCCATGAAGGCCGCTGTCATCCGGCGCAAGTCTGAGGAACAAGTCGTGCATCAAATGTCCATCAAAGATTTCCAGTTATGTATGTCAATGTGACAAAGTGGCTTGGAATATAATCGTAAAGACATTTCACCAATTATTCATGAGGGTTTTATCATTTTCTGGAATGATTCTCCTAATTTAATCATCTTCATTTAATACTGGTAGGCCCTAAAGTTTGAAGTCAACATGAACAGTAGGTTAGCTAATACAATGATGTAGCATATCAAAAGCATGTGTAGGCAGCAGTTTGGATTATGTACATATTTTTACAAGGCTGTTGCTAGAGGGGTGAAAGGTGGTGTTGAATGCAGGAGATTACAGCTGAACAATGACTGGATATATTTATAGTAATATGTATATATTTATAGTATTATATGAATGGAAAGAGTGTTTCCATTTATCCATCCATTTTCTGTGACACTTATCCTATACAGGGTCGCAGGGAGCCTGGAGCATATGCCAAGGAACTCAGGCCACGAGGTGAGGGACACCCTGGACAGGGTGCTAAACCATCGCAGGGCACAATCACACACACACTTTCAAATGCCACAGACAATTTGGAAATGCCAATCAGCCAACAACGCATGTTTTTGGACTGGGGGAGGAAGCCAGACTACCCAGAGGAAACCTCCGAAGTATGGGGAGAACATGCAAACTGCACGCACACAGGTCAGAGGCAGGATTCGAACCCCCAACCCCGGGGCAAACATGCCAACCACTAAGTCACGGTGCGCCCTGTAAAGAGTGTTTGTGGTCCATACTTTCTAGTTACAACCCTGTTTGCCTCACTCAGCTGGGTAGAAGCCTGGGTAGAAGTCCCTGATTTTCTTTTTCTTTCTCAAAAACAAGTAGGCCTATAAAATAATGCCAGCTACAATCTAATGTGCCCAATATTTGAATAGTTGGACTATGTACATAAATAAATCTTGACTAAGGGGTTTCCATAGAATTTATTTTCCATTTTAAGGAGTCTCTGGCAGCAAAAAAAAAAGTTAGCGAATCCCTGACCTATATGATATAAAGTGTCAACGTTCAGAATATTCTCCTAATATAGAGCACATCTCACTTACGCAAGGCATGCCAGTCGTCCTGCTGAATGGTCTTGGTGATATCCTTTTGTACCAGAGACGACGAAGTGTAGTAGTACTTGATGTAGGAGCACCTCTCAATAGTCCCTAAGTGTATTTTAAAGAAAAGGTCAAGTTTAGGCCAAGCGTTATCAGGTGACACAAGAGCAAGTTGAAGCGTACTACTAGAGATATGAAAGACTGGAGCTGGGACAAAGGAAAAGAGCCAGTGGTATTCATAATGAGCATCAGCATGAGTCAGCTACACAGATGGCTTTTGCCTGTGTTGCTCCTGATCATATGCTCCATATCTAACTATCTATATATGTGGCGTTCAGGAAATGGCTTATCATTCACGTGTGTAAAATCAAAATTTACAACTTATTTATTTGTGCACTTTATAAGCTGTCAGGTGTATAAATATAAATAGTAGCAAAGAGATATGGAGCAGCTTGTGTCTGAGGACAATGTGTCTGCTTGTCAAGATCTGGAAGGGTTTGACAGTCACATCTCAGCATATGTTTCAGAATGGGAACAATCTCAGTTTGGTGTTAAATTTGTCTGTGAAGTGATGTGGCCTAAGCGTTGTGAGGAAAAACATTAGTGTCAACACTGTAATAGCTTTAGCTGATTTATTAAGCATGCCATTAAAGCATCACTAGACACTGCTGGACTGGACGAAATGCTTGTTTTAAAAAAAAAATGGCTGATGGAGGTGTTCACCTTTCTTAATGAGCTCCTCGATGTTCCGGTCGAAGCCGAGTCGGTAGCATTTGCTCCACAGCCCCACGGTGGTGGAGTTGTAGCGGCGCTTGCACTCGTCTGCCGCGCTCGCGCCGAACAGTTCCCTCCGCTCGCGCAGCATCAGTGGCCGCGGCTCGCGCAGCGGGAGGCTGTGGCTCGGGATGTAGATGAAGCCCGGGTCTGTGCGACGGCGTGATAAAACCCGACAGCGCTCTTTGTACCTCCTGGCGTCCGTTTCGTACCAGTGATCGGAGGATATAGCAACCGTGAGGAAGCACAAAGCGAGCAGAGAAAGCGCGAGACCGGCGTACAGCAGCCATTTACCCATCGCCATCGCAGCAACGTATCCGCTCAGGCCGCATCAGCAGCCCAGCACCACCAGCAGCTCCATCCGATCAAAACAATCTCAGCATGCCCCGACAATACAATGAATAATGTTCACATGCAAATACGCGCTTTCGATTAATCATAGAAGGGCTGTGAAATGTTCAGTGCACCGCTAACGGCAGGCTTGTCTGCGCGAGACTCCGGCAAATCACATCCAACCTTTCCGCTCTTCCTTGAACCGCATTCACTGACTTATGGCAATCGGGCAAAACGGAAATATTTCATTGTAGTGAATAAAACAAGCTATTTTTTTTCAGTACACAGATAATGCTTCCTCATCGCCTAGGCTACTATATCTACATATTACATTACAATACATAAGGACGCATTATATTTAAATTGTATCCTCATTTAATCGTAATAAATTAGCCGTGTTTATACCCTAGAGGCATAACACAGACATAAATATTCATTATGCTAATGCATTACATACATAGGAGACTGTTCACATTTCCACTGTAGCTGAGGTGCTTCAAATAAATCTGCCTAAGTTCTGCAACTAATAAACTAAGATATTTCCGAATCAGTTTAGATTGATTTGATAGACATCAAAGTTCCTTAAGAATTCAGCCCTGAGGATTAAATGTTTGACTAAACAATTACATTAAATGTCCATATATAAAGTATTCCAGACAATAACACAACTGTTGGCTTTATTATTTCAACTTGATAACATGGGTCGCTGAGAGTGTAGTCCAGTGAAAAAAACTTTAAACAACACTAAAATATAATTTTTTTTGTTTTTTAAAAATATAGGCTACTTTCAAGTAGGTACTTAACCTAAGAGTTCATATACTGGGCAGAATATTACACCTATTAACACTTATTTGTAAAGTTGAAAAGTGATTAAGTTTTTACACAACAGACTCAAGAACCCATCAGATTGTCCTTTTTTTCTTTTTTTTTTAAAAAAAGAGAAAGCAGGCTCTGAAAGGCAATGAAATTGGATTATTTATTTATTTATTTATTTATTAACAAACAAAAAGAAAATTCATGTTAAGAAGTTAGTGACCTCTAGTGGAGCAACCTGCAAAAAGAGAGGAACTACAAACAAAAGTATTTTAAGATTTTTTAATTTAAGCATTAATAATAAAAAGGAACAGATAATTACTGTGACTCTTTAATACATCATTTCCTACTGCAGTTTGTTGAAAGGGAAAAAACCCTTTGTTGAAACATGTACAACAGGCCTGAACGTTGACTGAAATATTTCAGTAGGCGTAATCAAGCAAATATATATATATATAAAATAAATTTTTGCACCATCCAAAGAAGAGATTTGTTGGTTAGGAAATGTTACATATTTAATTAGATGTAGCTATATTCACACATTTAAATTTCCAATATAAAAAGGTACTTATCAGCAAGCAACTAGTGATGGGAAGTTCGGATCATTTTACTGACTCGGATCTTTGAATCTCGTTCAGCAAAATGAACGAATCCCCCTCCAGAATCATTTTGTTCATTTCAGCAGAATATAATTAAAATGTTACATGTTAATTCCTCAACACATCCAGTACTTAATAAACTATCTAATAAATTCTAGCTTAATGCAGCGAAGGTCAAATTATGAGGGGGGGGGGGGATTAATAGCTTAGCTGGTCTTTCGGGCAATGCAGTCTGTTAGTTCATCACGTGACTGCAGTGGGGCTGTGACGTGAAGAACGAACGACTCGAACCCGAAGACTCGAGAGGTGAACTAATCATTTCCGTTTCCGGCACAGCACCTATTGGGATGTTGCAGCGCATGCGCGGACAAAAATGAATTAATTACTCTGAGACAAAACTCCCGAATCATATTAAAGATTCGTTCAAACTGAACGATTACGGTATATTTTGGTTAATAAACTCGCTGCTGTTAATTTGCTCAGCTTCCTGCTAGGAGACGAAATAACGTTGCAGGAACGTTTCCAGAAGGTTCGCTTCTAGTCTTGGTGGAAAAAGGAACAGTGCTGACTTTTAACGAAAACACACAACTTTATAAAAACAGCTCCAAAAGCTAAGGTTAGTGGCCCTGTTTGCTGTGGGACTCTTAAACCTGCAGCTTTCTTCTAAAGCTCTGTTTGCGGCTTGCCGCCCACGTGCAGGCTGAGAATAAAACATTTCAAATCATTAAACATTAAATTTTAAAAAATTAACACAGCTCTGAAACCGTAAAACAGCGAGTTTAAACCGCTTACGAAAGCATGTGTTTGAGCAGGAGCTAGTTGTGCAGCACCATTTGAAGGATGTGCAGTGTGTGTAGCCATGCTCAGTTTGATCTGCTCAGTGTGCTGATCCTCCGGGCTCGCGCGCAGTGCGGCAGAGCGGGGGAACTCTTAGCGGCAGCATGGCTGTCCACAACACCGCACGCTCACACCGGAGACACCGAGCTTCAGAGAGCACTCTCCTAGCTTTTTTTTTACTGTTACAAAACAGAGGAACGCCATCAAAAACTTCCTGTTGATTACTGAAAGCTGGAGGCAAAACAGTAATTACACCGGACAGGAAGCAAGAACCTACCTAGGGTTAGAAAATGTGCTCTCCTGAACACAAACCCCAGCTGCAGCTACTTTTATAGCTCTGTACACGTCATATCCTGTAACCCATGATTATTTCTGGTTGGTTAGTTTCCGCGCCAGAGTTTTTTGAACTAGTTGCCTTGTGTAATCATTATATCCAGTCCTGGTCAAAGAGTTGGTGTGCTATTATTTGAACATTTCTTCAAAAATAAGCAATTGTGATGCTGTGGTTATTGCTGGTGTGTGTGTGTGTGTGTGTGTGTGTGTGTATTTTGTCAAAAACCTAGGAGTCGACTTTCACTTCACAGTGACTAGAAGATCACCATTTGGCTAGCTTTCGCTTTTCAAATAATATTGCTAAATCCAGCCTCCACCCTGTGTGTGTGTGTGTGTGTGTGTGTGGAGTTTACATGTTTTCTGCCTGTGCTTCAGGGTTTCCTCTGGGTACTCCGGTTTCCTCCCCCAGTCCAAATACATGCATTGTATGACATTTTATAACGTTCTGAGAATGTTATATTTTGGTTAATGAAGTCAGCGCTGTTAATTTAACAAGCTTCCTGCTGTGAGACGAAACAATGTTGCAGGAACGTTTTCCAGAAGGTTTGTTTCTAGTTTCTAAAAGTAACCCAGTCCAATGGGCGCCCTGCGATGGGTTGGGCCCCCCATCCAAGGTGTCCCCTGCCTCATGCCCCAAGTCCCCTGGCATAGGCTCCTCGCGACCCTGTGTAGGTTAAGCGGTACAGAAAATGGATGGATAAATGGAATTATATTAATGTTTTCATTATTATTAGCATAAAAGGTCAATTTTGTCAGATTCCTTTGTCATGCATACTATTCATACATACCAGGTCTTTTCACCAAGCACTTGAATTAGCAATTAATCTAATTCTTTAAGAAATCCCTTGTGTGTTTTGTTTTCATGCTGTACACCTCCTCTGACAGGGCTTTAGGTTGATGATAGCATGAGGAAATGTTTTTGACAGAGACTATAAAGCACTTCTGTAAGTCTCTTTGGATAATGGTGTCTGATGAATGCTGTCAATCATGCTGGAAAACAAACAAACAAAAAAAAAATAGTAGAAACCCTCATAGAATTTGTTATGGTTTTACATATAATAATGGGAAATGTATCGGTTTTAATGGAAACTGTAATGGTCCCCGTGGGTCTCTACTGGTGATTTGTCACCTTCTATTGATGGCATGTTATTTCTAGTGGATACCATTAATGACCAATAATGGTAAGTGTAATGGTTTTAATGGCCAACAACAGATTGTTTGTAATGGTATTTGTAGTGGAAACCATTAGTTTCTGTGAAGGTTTCTATTGTTGTGTGGGGTTTTTTTCAGCAGGGAATGTAAACAAGTGTCTCTGGAATCGACTCTTGAAATCGACTCCATCAATTTTCAAACAGTCTTGTACATTTGACTGTAGATTTAACAATAGATTCGTACAAGCTGAAATGTCCATTTCATGCTGTAAAACTGAGGAAGGGTAACATTAATTATATGATTATGTCCATTTTGATTTGGCACATAGGTGGTGTTCCACTTGTGTCCACAAGATGGCAGCAGCGCACTTACCCTCAGCCTCAGTCCGCAGGCGCCAACCCTTGATGAAGTCTATCTAATACTGTAAATATAAGTAGAACAATACAAGCAAAAACAACTAATTTATTCATTCGTATTAAATGGTTTTGTCCAGCTACATAAATGCTTTTGATCAAATTTTTGTGTATGCTTTCTGATTTGACATAAGTGTCATAGTAAACACTTATCTGTGAAAAAGTGGAGAATAATTGCACTGTCTCAGCTATTTCTGACGGTTAATTGGTGACAGAAAATGCTTTTACAATCTGTGAAAAATCCCGCTCTATGCTAGTGGCTTCTCTGTAGCCCCATGAGTGTGATGTAGATGATATACACTGCTGGTATTGTGTGTAATACTGCATGTGGTGAGCTCATCCCTGCAATGTTCTCCATCTGCTCTCACATCACTGCAGAGTCAACTAACTATTACTGCAACTAAAACTATTTTTAAATCATAGGTTATTAAAACAATATGACTATTGCTTTCTATATAAGCTGACCTGAGCATACTGTTTAAGTGGATTACAAATGTCACAAAAAAATCTTAAAAGAAAAACTCCACTCTGAAACATATTAAATATATCAATACTGAGATATTTTGTGATGAGTATACCAGGTGGTAATTTGACCGT
This sequence comes from Ictalurus furcatus, assembly GCF_023375685.1. Lineage (NCBI taxonomy): Eukaryota > Metazoa > Chordata > Actinopteri > Siluriformes > Ictaluridae > Ictalurus > Ictalurus furcatus. The sequence continues at coordinate 17,889,655 of NC_071262.1, forward strand.
TGATGTATTTTCATGATTCCTGTGAGAAGTTAGTGGTTGCGTGTGCTTGTGCAGTTACAATGGCACTTAATATGAAGTCACATTTCAACAATTTCAGACACGAGGGGTTATGGTCAGGTTTCGCTGTTAACTCCTTAAAACAAAAAAAAAGCAAGAGCTTATTTTCTCACACCATTTTCAGTGACATTCTCGTCAATAAAATCGTGTTGAAGTCTTGGAGCCAGCAAATGTTGGACTCAAAATTCAGTGCAATGCAGCTGTATAACGCAGTTGCACTGAGTTACAGCAGAGACCCGGCTTGGCTGATTAACATTATTCCGGTGGTATTAGAATGAAAGTTAAAGGTTTTAGAACTTAGAGCAGAGTGTGCAGGTAAGGAGCTGAGAAAGCCGGACAAACTAAAGACTTTATTTTTCTGGCCCAGAAATGAGCTTGAGATTTGTCTAACAGCCAGAAGAGGGCTCTAGAAATGACAATCTGCTGCTTTAAGTAAACATCAGCAATAAATTCATATTGGTGACTGATAATTGTAGCATTAATATCACACACTTATCTAGTATATAGGCTAAAAAATAGCAGTATCTGCCCCCTTCCCCACCAAAACAAATATTTAAAAAATTTATAATTAATAATTAACATATTAATAATTGTCATGTCATTGATCTTGATATCTGATCATGATAATCAGATGCCTTGATTATTCCTTTTGCATGATATGATCTATGATATGATATATGTTATGACTTATGAGTCTTTGCTAAACAGCCCCTCCCCACTCCTACACAAATGCTGATCTGGCACTAATGGAAGAAGGTGAGCATGTGTGTAATGCAGGAAGGCAGCATATTCTGGGCCAGTGGCAATGAGTCAGCAGCTGGGGTGAGGAAGAGAGAGAGAGAGTGAAAGAGCTATGGGGGTGGCATTGCTCACCGCTAGACCAAACATTAGCTATATTATTACACAGGAAAGTTTTTTTTATGGACTATGCAGTATACAGTATTTTCTACACACACACACACACACACACACACACAGACATTTATGCCGCACCTGTGCATCCCAGTGCATCCTGCAGCAAATTCTGCAGCAATGCTGAGGACATTATGTGCAGGCTGCTGTATGTGTGTTTTTCACTTTCAGTTCTCAAATTAATATTCTCAATACAGTGCTGCATAAATCTGTATTAATGTAGGCAGTATTTCATTTGCTAACAAGGTGCAGAGCTGCTCCAATGATTCTCAGTTTGAAACCAATCTCGAGTCTTTCAAAACTATCAAACCTTTTATCAAGCATATGATTTAAATGGCTTTTCTACCAAACAGCGCTAACAATATACTCAGCTGGTTGCATTGTTTCGTGTGCTTATCTCAGTGATAGCATAATGTAACGCTACAGTTCATGCTGAATTAGTAATGAGTGCACTTGTCTCTGCTGTAGGCATCTCTCTCTCCCACACTCACTCATGCAGGCACCCTAAACTGCTGAATTCTGTGTTTCATGGAAGACTGCAGGAGCCTGAGGAGAGGCAGAGCCTTCTGACCTTGACTGCTCTTAGCAGAGAGGGAGAGAGAAAGATGGTTCGCAGATATATCAATTACTAGAATACACTGTGACTCAACAAAGATGATGCTCTCTGCACAAATTCACTCGTTTCATTTTGTCATTTTCCAAATGTGGGCGAGTATTTAAATGATTTCTCTGCTGCAGTCTGGTGCTGGTGCAGTGCATGCATTAAATTACATTTACCATTTACTTGTCACTGCTGGCTCATCTTACAATCAATCAATATAAGATAAGAGCACTTAGACGCGTGACTTTCACAACAGCACCAACAATTCCCTGTTAATGCCACTGGGTATCCTGTGATCCAGAGGGGCGGATTCACAGTGGACAAGAGAGGGGGTGATGACTCAAATTTTAAATGCAAAATGAAGATGGACACTACGTTGAAAACGCTTAGTGAACACAGCACAGAGTGTGCAAGTTGTCATACTACTAGATAATTTAACCAGACAGTAATCAGATTTAATGGTGTGTTCATGTACAGCTAGAGATTAGAACTGCTGAGTCAAGAGAAAAATCTAATCATTACCTATAGTGGGAAAGGTAAAGACCTGTAACTTAAAATCATTTTATCTATCTATCTATCTGTCTTTCTCTCTCTCTCTCTCTCTCTCTCTCTCTCTCTCTGTATATATATATATATATATATATATATATATATATATATATATATATATATATATATATATATATATAAAAAGTTTTGGTCACAGAAAATATTAACTTTGAATTCTTTTATCTTTCCTCACAATCTTCATAATTACCACAATTGGAGTTTATGGATTATCGCCCTGCCCACTCAACACAAGCAATAAGTGTTTGATGTTTAGAGTTTTGTGTTCCCATTTCAACACCCCTCTTTCCTTTGACCTTTTCAATCACTGTATTCTCAACACTCAAATTCTGAGTTAACAGGAACGTTATAGTCTCATAAGATAAACAGAAAAGTTTCCCAGTGCACCTATAAGCTATTCTATGTCTCTCAGCTCACAAGCATGATTGTCCATCCATGATTGATGAGCCATATATCTTAACCTAAGTAACATCGATTGCTTTAGTGTGAACTGCACGGCATGGCGCTGTGGTGTGTAATGAGTGAAAGTGTGTGTTCCTCCTCAGTGCCGCAGGCTGATGCAGCAGTGCGGACAGGAGAGAGAGGCTGTAAGGTGAGATCATATCACTGCAATCAGCAAGGTCAAGCCCAGCTCAGGTACCCAGTCAGGCTGGATGGGAGGAGGGAGAGGACAGATAGATGGACAGATGGACTGAGCGAAAAAGGGAAAGTGCAGATGCATGGATAGACACAATGACACACTGACTGGTTGTATATTTCCTTCTGGCCCACAACATATGGGCTCCATATTCCACCACAATGAATGTTTAAAACATACGCATCACATGTAAATCTCTGCAGATGCTTACATGACAAAGCCACACTAGTGTGTTTGGACTTTTTGTGCACACCAGCGCAGTTTAATACTTCTTGCCTGGACTATTTCACCCTCACATCAACAGTTCAAGTTTCACAAATGGGCCGTGTGTGTGCAGTGACGTTAGCTATCTATACGCAAGCGCTGACATTTACTGGCCTTCATCTGACAACAATCCCTGCGCATTTACTCAAGATGGATGAAATGATGGCCATGGTCTTAATTATTAACCATGGCTGACAGCAGCAATATGAAGATAATGTAAAGAGGAAGAAGGCCATAAAGTGGACCAAAAGACAAGACAGAATAAATAGATGATGTTGATGATTGGAGGGACGCATTAATATGTGAATTTTGATGTGCAATATAAACTTCTGTTGGTATTGCATTATGAGAAATATAATGCAATATATTCGGAATTAACATAATAATATCTTTATATGGTGTATTGTATGTATTTCATTTCACTAAAGTATAATTTGTTTAATGCAAATGTATGTGTTTTTATGCTTTTGAGGTTTTTCTTTTTATATCTGGAGAATTACAATGCAGGAGCAGGAGATAAACATCTGTAAAAATGTATGTAATGCCTATTTCATTAAAGGCGGCTTAAGCTGTTATCATTTCAGAATACTTTTTGTAATATTTGGCTGTACATTTGATCAGTTTTCAAAATCAGCTTGTCTCTGTGGTTCCCCAGGCTGTATACTGGAGAAAGAACAGATGATGTGGACCAACATCCAATCATTGAGAAGGAGGAGATGACTCTATTTGCCTGTTAATCGTTTTGCCAATTCAGAAAGTTCCTTTCCTTGCACTAGCAGTCATGACTGAGGTCCATGGTAAAGTGATCAGAACTACGCCTACACCTCCGAAGGTACGCAGTTAAGTTGTCCTTAGTAGTCGGAAGTAGTAACAGCCTTTTGGAATTCACTTCAACTCACAGACACTTCTAAACCGATGGAGTAAGCAGTGAAACTTTACCTACACTGCCACCAGATAAAGTCCACTTAGTCTGATTTTGTTAAGTAGGCTAATTAACAAACATAAACAATTACAAATGTAGTATATGAGCTCCAGGCTGTATCTAGTACAGACCCTCCATAACACTATAAACCTGGAAGCCATTACATGTATAGGTAAAATTCTTTTAAAAAAAGTATACATTGCTGTTACAGTTTTTATATTCTGAATAATAACAGTCCAAAGAATGTCGGGAATAGAATTGATGACCTACAATATCCTACAGTGTCCAACATGGGCTTCAGAATGGGCATCACTTCAAAATGGACGAGATCACAGGTATAGGCATAGGCAACATAAGTAGCATAGGCAACATAAGCATGTTTTGTTTTTCACTTTTGAGTATTTCAAAACAACTAGCTTTAGCTCACTTGTGCTAAAACCATTGATTATACCTTTAAATCCTTTAGAAAATTGTCAAACAAATCGGTCTGTCATCAGACCTCTCTGTTTGAAATTAGTATTGAAATTGTCCCGCGATGGACTGGTGGCCAATCCAATTTAAATTAAGGGAAACACTTCATGCCCAGTGTTCCCTGGATAGGCTTTGGATCCATCGCAACCCTGACCAGAATAAAGTTTACATAAGATGGATGGAAATTTATGAATAGATGAATCCATCCATCCATCCATCCATCCATTCATTCATTTCATGCAACCTCTACAGATACATCAGGTAAAATTATTGGTTGTTCTGACCAACAGCATAAAGATTCTCAAGAGTCAAGTGTCCATTAATTGGTCAGTTCAGTAAAGATTGTTTTGGAGAGCTCCCTGAAATTAACATTTTTCAACACTTCAGTTTGGCATGACAGAACAAATGACTTCCATGGGCATTCGCATTTCGCTGTCCCCTATTGGGCTGCATCCCTTCAGAATGGACCACCATGCAGGTGTTCTTGCTTAGGCAACACATGTGCATGTGTTTTTATGGGGCGTGAGAACACTGTACAGAGGAGCTGTACATGTTTGGAGTGCCAAAACAGCCATATTCAGCTAACATCTGCCAAAATCGCTGATTGCACTTTTAAATCAATCAAAAAAACAAAACAAAACAAAAAAACCTCTGTCTCAGCCCAGTAAATTTGAATATGCAACCGTTTCAGAAGCACCAACTCTTCACTGAAGACAATGTTTATAATTTACTGTTTGTCAGTTTGTCAGTCTAATATGACTGGTTCTGTACTGTAGATCTAGTTCAATCAAAAGGTGTAGTTAGAGTTGTTGGACCATGTGGCCCCTCTGGCAGTAACCCAGGACTATATGCTACTCCAAAGGTGCCAGAGACTGAGTAGGCAAGCAGAAAGATCATGATAGCTCACACATCTGGGTATATCAACCCAAGACAGAACTGAGATAAGATACAGTCCTCTGTCTGTTTACTGTCAAATATCTCGCTCTCTCTCTGTGTCTGTCTTTTCCTGAGGAAGATGCACTCGGCCTGATTCCAACCCAACCCACACCCAAGGCTGCAGCAGAGAGGAGAGAAGAGACAAGCTGCAGATCTGCGAAAGAGAGGAGTGCAGTGGATCTTCACAGAGAGGAAACATTAAGCAGAGCTGCACCATTCATACACTCCTTCACCAACAGACCCAGAATCATTAGCTGTCACAATGAATGAACGAGTGAATGAATGTGACTGTGAGAATATGAATTTTCATAATCTTTACATTTTCAAAGGTGTGTAATCTACATTTGAATGTTTAAGATCCATAATTTAACTCACTAAAAATCTAAATTAAAGTAAAACTTCTTGGCCAGGTGACTGTTGACATTTGAAGAGATCTAATAAATAAATATGAATATTACAACTGAGAGGATATGAAAAAGGGATGAAGGTGGTTATTTATATGATATTTTATATCACATGCAGAAAGGGAGATACAAATTTCATAACTCATTTTAATTTACCACTATTAATATTGTTCGTTTAAGTAGATTCTTTAGTCTTCTTTATTTTTCCTGAGGTTATGCATACTTTTGCACTCAACTTTATATATTGACTTGAAATACGGCCTAACTGTCTGTTGAATAGAGTCTGAATTTGAATTTTAAGACATGCTGAGAAAAAGGCTGAATACTGGGACCAGAAAAAAAAAAGAAAACAAATGTATCTGAAAAAGTAAAGATTACATTTATCAAATCACCTCCCTGAGATCTTCTCTGCTTAACAAAGTTTCACCTTCCATGGTTTATAAGATGCAAACACATGATATAATGATATTAATGTCTGTGACAGTATGAAATTTTTCTGTAATGAATTAATAAGAATGCAAAAGTCATTCAAATTCGATTGCAATTTTGATTACATTAAAACAATAAGAGGACATTCAAGGGTACATGCTTTCTTTAGGATTACACACACATAGACATGTCTTCTCTTCTGCTCATTTCATTCATTATTTCCACTTAGATTGCTGTGTTCTGCTACTCTAATTACCCATGAGTAAGGCAAAAGTTTTTACTAAGGACAAAAGGTGACTCTACTGTAACAGCGTAGCCAATCTAGTTTTTCCACTCTCCTTCAACATTCGACAGCCAAGACACAATATGTGCCCTGCACTGATAAGCACTGTAAGAATAAAAATGATTAATACACATAAACCAGAGAACTGATCCTTAAAAATTTATTGATTTTAAATATATGGTTAAATTATAAATGACAGGAAGAAACAAAAATACCCTTGCATAGATCACAGACCATGCCTTTGTCAGCATCTGACAAATAAAAGCATTGTAGCGCAATCCTTATAAGAAAATTAGAAAATAAAAATAAAAATCCTCCCCCCCACAAAAACAACTACATGAGTGTTACAAAAAACAAGCATGAGATGCATGTTTTAAACGGTACAAACATGGAACTTGAACCATCATTTGTTTATCTTGTAGCTGATAAGGTCAAAAGTCAGTGACTTCTGGAGGTGTTTTGAGCCTACAGTAATTACAGTACTGCAATTTCAGATCAAACACACGGCTAATGGTAAAATCTGTAGCCTCGTTCCTCAGCATCCTCACATGATAATCCGTACTATGTGAGAAAACACATGATCTGTGAAGTTTGAGTAAATGGATTAAATGTGAACAGAAAAGAAAGAATTCCCCAAAATGGAAGGTAAAAGACTGAGACAGGCTCTGGTGTATACCAGAGCAAGGGCTTTAAATATGGTGCAACTAGAATATAGTCTATCCGTTTTGAAAGACTTAAGCTCATGCAGTCATAGACCATGCATTTTTTGGCGAACCTTTGCATTTGAGATATGTGTCTTTACAGTACAATTTCAAAATGGGATTGGAGTTTGGTACGCTTGCATGATGTCGACAAAGTAATAAAAGAAAAGTGCTGACAGTACATTTTGGATGTTAATGCCATTTTAAAATTCCATTTTGTGGTACAGATAATATTGGCTATAATCTTCCCATATATCAGTCATGGCTTTCCAAATGGACACATGATCAAGTCTTCTATGGTTTTTCCAAATCATAGTGCCACAGAGCTCAAATGGTCAATAGCAACATCAAGCCACACAGGTGAAACCGAACATATCTATATCCCATCCCGTCGTGTCCTGACTATTGACTATACGCCATTTACTTTGGCTTTATAGCAGGAGTGTCAGACTCCAGAGTTAGGCATTCTTGTTGAACACTCATACGCAAATTATAAAGGTCTGAATGTGGTGTGGTAAAAGAAGTAAAAACACCAATCTCTATGACTGAAGTCCAGAATCTGACACCCTGCTGTATAGGAAATCTTTTAGAGCATTAACAGAAACTGCACTTACAGGATGATGTGTCATTTTTTTCACTCTGTAGGGAAATCTGAAGAAGTTAGGTTAGTTTACTTTTTCTTAAAGAAAATCTTAAATAAAGAAATAAAACACAGTGCCTTTTACTCTGGATTACACACTGAGCAGAATCACTCCAAACGAAATATACTAATTTTATTTTATTTATTTTTTGCCTCTAAACTTAACCAGAGAATTTAGGTCAATAATTACAAGAAGAAACAGCGCAACAGCACAAAATCTAACAAACAAGGTGAGTAGCAGCTATTCATTTAACCTTCCTGTCCTAAAAAAAGCTCTTTCCTCAACATTAAAAATTGCTATACCTATAGCATATGAACAGAAACTGGTATTGCAACTTTTCCTCTTGTATCATGGTCATAACTTAAAAATAAATAAAAAATGAACAGCTAATATACCCGCAGCCCTTAAATGTTGCATTCCTAAGAGACCCGTTGTAAATAATAACATTGGATCTCTAATCTCTATTGCTGTCATAGTGTATGTTGGTGTTTAATATCTGCATAGCACCATATGGCTCAATCGCTGTTGATGTACCACAGTTAGCTGATTCTTTCTAACATGTACAATTCAACACACTGACTGTTTGTAGCTTTGTCCTATTAATTTCCTATGGTTTGTAACATTAAAATGCTTTCTAAAGTTACATATTAATACGGTTGCTTAATAAACCTTATTTATATATCTTATTGTACATAGATATATAAGATACAGAGGGGCGCTGAGAAGCTTCAATATTTCAAATACGTTTGAATGTAATTACGTTTCGATCTATATTTTATGCTATTATTTATTATTTATTTATAATATTGTTTGAATTATCATGGGTACACCCAACTTCGAGTTATCCTTTTCTACATATACAGTAACCTTCCCATTTAGGAAGAAATATCCTACATCAGTGATGGACAATCTGGATCATTTGATTTTGATAATAGCACATGGAAGACATATATTAGATCTAAATCCCAGTTTTAAAAGATGTAACCTGATACTAATTTTAACCCTGTAGTTCAAGACACTGCTCTGTATGTTATGCATTGCAGGTCAGGCTGCAGATCGTTCCTAAACATATAGCTATAAGGATAAAAGCTGAATGAAGATGTAAAACAAGAATGATTGAGCCTTGATTGTGCGTGGCTAGGGAGTGGTTGCATTGTTGCATTTGTTTTAAGTGCTTCTCTGAAGGCTATTTGTTGGGGAACTCCAAAATTTGTTTACTGGAGAATCACTGGCCTTTATTGGAGTATCACTGGCCATACTTTTCCCACATGTACAATTTTGACACCAAGGAGCTGTTTTGCTCAATGGCAGGACCCACAGTGATCACCTCACTGAGGTAGATTCATTATGGCACATCACAAGTGAAACTACAATGCAAGGCAGATTTGAAGCTCTAAGAAATCCCATGCACCTCCCTGCCCTTCAAATGTGGCCCAGTTTTAATTATGCAGTCAGGGCCTTAAGTGCATGACAACAGAAACTGTTAAGTTGTGCCTGGCAATAATGTGTTATTAGTTTTGTATCCTTCTTTTTGTTGTTGTTGTTGTTGTTGTTTTGTTTTGTTTTTTTTGTACTACACACACGTGTCTTGGCAGGCGGCTGCCCTGATTCCATGAAATCTGTCTTACCGAGGCACTTTCACCTATCCTGTTGTTGAAAGGGTCAAAAGGCACTATGAACTAATAAAAATAATTCTGCCGTATTTTCTGTTGCATCCCACTAAATGAAATCCATGACATTTAAAATTTTTGACTGCAAAAATGGAAGCATGAATTATATTTTGCTCGCTGTGTTTTTTTCTTCTTCTTTTGATCAAAGGCCCATGCACAGCATTATTTAAGTTATATTAACTTTAACAGGTACTTAGTATGAGTATATGCAATTTTGTAGTATTATTTGTTTTGTTTTGTTACTTTTTAGATTAGAAAGTTTGCATCCCTGTGCTGGGGCTTGCCTATGTTGTTTTTTTTTTTTAATAATTTTTTTTTTTTGTCACATTTCAGAAATTTTCAGGACTCAAAGTCCATAGTTTCCCTGATAGTAACAAGAACACCCCAGAGGAGTGTCTAAATAGCAACAAGCTGTATAATACTGCTGTCATGCATTAAATATACTAGGATACACAGTACCTTAGTTTGAATAGGCCATAATGCAAGTTATTTTAACATGCTATGATCCCATCAAGATCCTGTTTCCCTTAGGTTTAAACATTCAGTCCTTAAGATATGCTTAATTGAGAAGCATTTCAAATCGTATCAAACCAGTGCACTTTTCATGGAAACGAACTATAGGGAATAAATGGCAAAAGTAAAAAGATATCATATAGAATGAGGTAACGTCTCACACATGCTGATATCAAAATGAGAATAGTCTAAACATGCTTATTAATAAGCTATTTTTCCCATCATTGTGCTGTCTGGTATCTAAAGGGCATGGCATCAAATCACTTGGTGATATCTATTACAGCTTCTGCTGGAGAATAGCAGCATTGCAGATGTCCATGAGGAGATGACTTTTTTCCCTCACAGCATCCCAGCAGGAGATCAGTTTTGTTCGTATAAGGTGCTTTGCTGGTCAGTAGGTCTGTAGTACTGTAGGGAGGACCAAATATAGGCCAAACACTGCAGATGGCTTGGCTTGTCCTTGTGGAACTGAGTGATTTTATGCGTTCTGTTTTGGATGCACTGTGCAACTTGCTGATATGTAATCTGTAATCCATGCATAATGTTTCAACATCACTTCACCGCCAGCTCTGAACAGTGATCCAGAGTCCTCTCCATGGCCTTTGGGTTAGGTATGCATGTTCCTATACATTCTAGAGAGGGATGTTTTTCCTATGCATAGCCTATGTGCATTGCCCTGTCATAAATTTATTAAACTAACTATATATATATATATATATATATATATATATATATATATATATATATATATATATAGGTATTTATCTCATATTTTAACAGCGTTTTGTATGTTTTCGTCTGTTCTTCTTTCATCTGCAGAGGATAATAGTTGTTATGCAGGAGTGCACTAGGGAGTTAAATAAACTATTCGACTACTGAATGGTGACAGTACTATTGTATGTATCTGGACTCTAAACATCAGTTAGCAGCTTACTTTTGTTAACACAGTTTTGGTTAGGCATTGTACAGTTGCTAGTTCTAAGGTTGGCATCTCTCAAGTTGTCCATGCTGTTGTTCATATCTCCATCGATTTCCATGTATTCAGACTTGCTGACAACTGAGGAACTGTGGCGACTGGAATCGGAGTCAGAAGCGATGTTGGGGTTACTCACGTTCAGAAGTTGGGCTTGCTCCTCACCCTCGGTTTCCCTGTGGTAGAAGTAGTTGAAGTTGGATACGATGACAGGCACTGGTAGGGCAATGGTAAGCACACCAGCGATTGCACAGAGAGAGCCTACAATTTTGCCCCCTATAGTGACAGGGACCATGTCTCCATAGCCAACTGTGGTCATTGATACAACAGCCCACCAGAACGCATCAGGGATACTGCTAAAGTGTGATTCTCTCTCTTCAGCTTCTGCAAAGTACACGGCACTCGAAAACAAGATGACACCAATGAAGAGGAAGAAGATAAGCAATCCAAGCTCACGCATACTAGCTTTTAGGGTCTGCCCTAAAATCTGCAGGCCTTTGGAATGTCTGGACAGCTTGAAGATCCTAAACACCCTGACCAGACGAATCACCCTGAGAATGGCCAGTGATGTTGCCTGTTCCCCCTTACCCTCTTTACCATCTGCTTCTTCTGCCAGCTCTGTGCCCAGTGTAATGAAGTAAGGGATGATAGCTACTACATCTATGGTGTTCATCATATTCTTAAAGAAGGCTGCCTTGCTGGGACATGCAAAGAATCGTACTATAAGTTCAAATGAGAACCAAATTATGCAAAGGGTCTCTACAATGAAGAAGGGGTCTGTAAGGATGTTTGGTTTGTAGTAAAAGGTGGTGTTCCCTATTGTCTGTATTCTCCCTGCAGGGTCCTCCTTTAGTTCTGGCAAAGTCTCCAAACAGAAAATGACAATGGAAATCAAAATGACCATAACAGACACTATGGCAATTCCTCTGGCTGGCCCTGAGCTCTCAGGGTGCTCAAACAGAAGCCAGACCTGGCGTTGGAACTCACGTTCGGGCAGGGGTCGTTCTTCTTCTCGGATGAATCCCTCATCCTCACGGAACTTCTCCATTGCCTCAACTCCAAGTTCATAGAACTTAATTTCTTCTGAGAACATATCCAATGGGACATTTACTGGCCTCCTCAACCGCCCCCCTGACTGATAGTAGTATAGGATTGCGTCGAAACTAGGACGGTTCCGGTCAAAGAAATACTCGTTTCTCAAAGGATCAAAATAACGCATTCTCTTCTTTGGGTTCCCAAGCAGCGTCTCTGGAAACTGAGCGAGTGTTTTGAGTTGTGTTTCAAAGCGCAGCCCAGCGATGTTGATGACCACCCTTTCACAGCATTCATGGTCATCATGGTCAGGGGAATAGGTGTCCTGAGGATGCCCCGGGACAGCTGATGTTTCATCCATGTTATCTCCAGCCACTACGGTCATCCTGCAAGTCCAAGTCGAAGCACTGCAGGAGATGCGGGACTGCGGTTAGTGTAATGGAAAAGACATGTAGTTCTCGTCCTGAATTCCTCCTCAACTCACTTTCCCTGTCCTGCTTTGAATTTGTACCCACAGAGCTGGCTCAGTTGTACAGCTAAGCACTAGACCAGTTTTCATCAATGTGGACCCACTGCGGCTCCCGCTGATTCCACCATCGCTCCTTTCCGCATCCGCTACTGCTGCCTCTGCCACCCAGTCAGAGAAAAAAATGGATCGAACAGTGGAGATATTTGCCAGCTCAGCAATTTCCACTCTGTTTATTTATTTATTTGCTTATATATCTTTCCATATCTATCCATCTCTCTCTATCTATCTATCTATCTATCTATCAATGAACCTACTTATATGTTATGGATCAATTATGTTTCTGGCATTAAATATGTACATTCCAAACCACTGCCCTGCTCCAAGTGAAAATGATCTGACATGATCACTTTTTCTCCTAGCTCATATGCAGGCTAGGCCACTTCTCAGGCTTGGAACACTAACTCTCACTAGCTCCAAAACAAAAAGACCAAACTGTACTTTTTGGAAGTAAATACAGAGAGGCAATGCAGAGTAAATCAAAGTATCTTCATATCCGCCACTTACTGGTGCTTACCTCTTGAAGATTGAGGAAACGGGTGAAATGCCTCTTGTCATCTAATAGTAAATATCTTCTTTCGTCTTGTGTTCATTCATTAGCACTTCACATGTCTTTTCGTGCGCTGACAGTCCTCAGAAGCTGCAGTTGTTTCATCCTTGGCCATATGACACCTGACCATCTTAAGTCGCGAGCGCTTAAGTGTTATTTCTTGAAAACAAACGGATACAATAAATAAATGCACACACTATATAATTCAGGTGAGATTTCGACGCTGAGATAGCAAATTAGGGGGTGGGGGGAAGTGCTGAAATGAAATAAAAACAGAAGCCGGGAAGCCGCAGCCACCCTCCTCGCGGTGCGGTGCTCGTGCGGCAGCACCTCTGCGCGTGAATAAGGTTTATAGCGCAGGAGCGACTCTACTGCTGCAGCTTGGAGGAAGGGTGGGGGGATGCATTAAAGTTGGGTGGGTGGGTGGGGGGATGGATGGAAGGGGGGGGGGGCTGGGGCAAACGCAAAGCTCATGCCGTTTCCAGACATCACTGAATCAGCAGAAATTTCCCCTCTTCCGCGTAGACGAGAGGTCTGCTTTATCTGTCCGCGCGAGCAAGGGGGAATGGAGGTAGAAGAGTGCTTAAGGGCGGGGGGGGGGGCGGGGGGGGGGGATCAATGAAGGTATAGAGAGTAATTCCTTAATACTAGGCAGTATATACCGGTGCACATGGGGAAGCAGGGGAGCGCGAGGGTGGGGGAGGGAGTTCGACGCAATGCAGACAGGCTCTAAAACGCAGGCTGCCACGGCGCGCGCGCGCCGCCACAAAACCACCACAAGAGCATACGGCTAGGTCTAAACCGCATAGTATCATACTTTCTGAATTGTATATCACGCCACCTATGGGACAGTTCCGCCTCTGGGATAACGGGTCAGTGACGTAAGGCAATGCACAGAGCAAATGATGAAGTGTTATCACATGCCCCTGTAGTGAACAGGACACCACAGTACAGTCAGTACTGTCAGCCACCTTAACCTTCCTCACAATTTCCAACCGCTGAAGGATATGGCATAACTGAGATTAGACAGTTAAAGGCTTCCCAAGCTTATTCAACGTCAAAAATACTCTGCTCTCAGGGATATCAAACAACTGCAAACAAAACACTGGTTTAACAAAAGAAATATTTGTTAAATATTGGTGTGCAACAATTATTGGCACCTTTTAGTCAATACTTTGTGCTACTTTCCTTTGCTAACAGCTCTGATTCTTCTTCTGTTATGCCTGATGAGGTTGGAGAATACATGGCAAGGGATCTGAGACCATTCTTCCATACAGAATCTCTCCAGATCCTTCAAATTTCGAGGTCCACGCTAGTGGACTCTCCTCTTCAGTTCACCGCACAGGTTTTCTATGGGGTTCAAGTCAGGGGACTGGGATGGCCATGGCAGGAGCTTGATTTTGTGGTCAGTAAGCCATTTTCGTGTTGATATTGATGTATGTTTTAGATTATTATCCTGCTGGAAGATCCAACCATGGCCCATTTTAAGCTTTCTGGCAGAGTCAGTCAGGTTTTCATTTAATATCTGTTGATATTTGATAAGAGTCCATGATGCCATGTATCCTAACAAAATGTCCAGGTCCTCTGGCAGAAAAACAGCCCCAAAACATTAAAGAGCCACCACCATATTTAACCGTGGGCATGTGGTACTTTCCCATATGGCTACCTCTCTGTGTGCACCCAAAAACCCCCTCTGGTGTTTATTGCGAAAAAGGTCTATTTTGGTTTCATCTGACCATAGAACCCGATCCCATTTGAAGTTCCAGTAGTGTCTGGCAAACTGAAGACGCTTGAATTTGTTTTTGGATGAGAATAGAGGCTTTTTTCTTGAAACCCTTCCAAACAACTTATGATGATGTAGGTGACTTCGGATTGAAGTTTTGGAGACTTTCTGACCATGCAACTGACTTCTAAAGTTATCCAGCTGTGATCCTTGGAGATTTTTTGGCCACTCAAACCATCCATGTCCAATTCCAGGTTGATTCATAACATTTCCAGTTGACTGGAACTTCTTAATTATTGTCCTGATGGTGGAAATGGGCATTTTCGATGCTTGTGCTATTTCCCTATAGCCATTTCCCATTTTGTGAAGCTCAACAACCTTTTGCCGCACATCACAACTATATTCCTTGGTCTTACCCATTGTTATGAATGACTAAGGGAATTTGGCCTTTGTGTTACCTCATATTTATACCCCTGTGAAACAGGAAGTCATGGTTGAATAATTTCTTGTTCCTAGTTACCCAGGTGTAGTAAAAAAAAAAAAAAAAGTAAAATATTAATGGGAATTTACATCAAATATATTTTTCTCATATGAATTCATAGGGGTGCCAGTAATTGTTGCACACCTATATTTAACAAATACATTTTTTGATAAACTTGTGTTGTTTTGCAACTGTTTGATATCTATGAGAGCAAAGTATTTTTGTGAATTTGTTTAACAAATGATCAAAAGGTTAAACAATAAAGACAATTTTTCACAGCCTTCTTTGCTAATATTTACCAATATAAGTGGAGGGTGCTGTAGAACTTGTATATACAGAACATATGATTCATGCCTTGGTGCAAAATAAATGACTGCACAATGACATAACAGCACTGACTGCATAGTTTATCTGCAGTTCCTAATACTCAAGAGATGTGGTCAGAATACCTAGTTGTGATTCACTGAATCTGCATAATGCACTTTTTATAGGTGAGACCACTGGTCAGAGTTGGGGTGGCAAGGCCACCCCATACATGTGGCTACACCATAGTAACATAATGAAAGCCTAATGTACTGAATTGGCAGCATGGACAGAGATGTGGCCCCATGGTTACTGGCTTGCTCAAAAAAATATATTCACAGTATGTTCAAAATTCAGTTGCAACGGTTCTCACATCCACCAGGCACTCTGTTTATATCACTCCTGTTCTGCATGATCTCCACTGGCTACCTGTGGTATCACATAATCAATTTAAGATGCTGCTTCTAACATTCAAAGCATTAAATGGTTTTGCCCCTCTCTATTTGCTTCATCCATACTGCCCTACTCGGTCCCTTAGATCATCAGAATTTGGCCTTTTGTCCATTCCTAGATTTCAGCTATCCACTGCAGGTGGAAGGTCATTTTGTGTTGCTGCTCCAAAACTGTGGAAGTCACTACCTCTAACTCTCCGTAACATCACTTCTCTGCCTAGTTTCAAGACCCAGCTAAAGACATATCTGTTTGAATTGCATTTTCAATTAGTTTTTAATTACATTTGTGTTTATGTATTTGTATGTATTTTATGTATCTGATATATACTATATAAAGCGACCTTGAGCGTTGGAAAGGCACTATAGAAATAAAACCTCTTCTTCTTCTTCTTCATGGTTGTTTATCATTAAACAATGTCTATGTTATATTTTCCTGGATTTTTTTTTTAAAGGAACAGTTGGTAATTTTTTAAACTCTTGCTGAGTGTGAAGCAAGTTACAATTAAAATAAAACAACAACAAAAAAACATTCTGCCAATTGATTCCAACCACTGTTCAAGTTTCACATCTGGGAAACTATACGATTATTATCATCAGCGATAATAATAACTAACCATAGTGATATAAGCTTCATCTTCAGCACTGTAGCAACTGAGCAACTGATCTGCCAAATTAAATGTTGGAGTCCTCACTCCACTGTAAGTGTGTACTGAGAGTTTTAGCTTTGTGCTGACTTCAGAAAACCTTGGATTTGGATACACTTTAATTACACTGCACCACTTAAAATGTTATATTGCGAACCTAGTCTACTTTGGAATAGACTTTAATTAAGGAAATTTTAATTCTGTTATGATTTACAAAGTAGGTGTAGCTTTTAAATGATATTACTACTACTACTACTACTACTACTACTACTAATAATAATAATAATAATTATAATAATAATAATAATAATAATACACTAACAGTAATATACTTACCTATTTAAAAACATACATTTAAATAATATAAATGCAATAAATTGACACGTTTGCTTGGACAGGTAATTATAGTAAAATGTGCAGTAGTTATTGAAATTTAGATTTCCATTCAAGTAGTATAACACTCTTACTCATTAAATTACATTGTATATAAACTACTTAACTCTGTACCAGTCAGACAACATTGTTGGCTCCTAAATATTAGATAAAAGCATAAGAGTAAGTAAGCGATAAAAGTTTGTTGACACCATGGAACATAACAACGTCAGTCTTTCAGCCAGCATGTGTTTTAAGGCTTAACAGTTTTCACCATGACATGCTGTTTGGTCAGCAGCAGCAGGAGTGAGTGCTTAACTGCTAAATGTCATAAATAAGAGATAGGCAGGCTTTTTCCACTCTGCATCTCAATCACTTCCTCTCCTTTCGTCCTACAGGGCTACTCAGTCCTTTATCTATGACAGTGTCATTGATCTCACCTGACGTACATCATTAATAAAATGTTTTCACATTTTTTTCATTCTTAGCTCCTTGGAAGGATGCTACATCTTATTATAAGACATTAAGAATACTTCAATTAATTTGATTTCATATCAATCTCAATCAGTCAGCATGTTTGCCTCGCATGTCCGGGGTTGGGGGTTTGAATTCCACCTCCGTCCTGTGTGCGGAGTTTGCATGTTCTCCCCATGCTTTGGGGGTTTCCTCTGGTTTCCTCCCCCGAGTCCAAAGACATGTGTTGTACGCTGATTGACATTTCCAAATTGTCCGTAGTGTGTGAATGGGTGTGCGATTGTGCCCTCTGATGCCTTATGCCCTGAGTTCCCGGGGATAGGCGCCAGGCTCCCTGACCCTGTGTAGGATAATTGGTACAGAAAATGGATGGATGGATCAATCTGCTTGAGCCTGATTGACTAGGTTAAGGCTGAGTAATGCTAATCACAGGATTATCTTTCTATTTCTATGTAGAAATCTACAATAGTGATTCCATATCTGAAAGGGTTTCAAACATTTTAGGAATCCTAAAAACTGTAAAGAACCCACTGATAAACCCTTGAAGTAGCCTATCACTCTCTCTCTAAGAACATAGCCCTTACAGTGTATCACTATTTGAATGCTTATATAGAATAAACACACATATGAAATTGTTATATACTTCTTTTTAGTGTGTCTGAGAAACTGAATGTAAAAATGAAAAGAATGAAATGTTGGTAAAATGTTTATCAAAAATACTTTTATTTATTAAAAATAAAACAGAAAGTGCACAAGCCTCGTTGTAATGCGGTTAACCTGATATTTTTTACAAAGTTTATAATATTTGAATTCAGCTTTTAAAATATCCTAATAATTCTGATGCATATGTAAATATTTACTAGTAAAAATGTATTTGTAATCGCTAACACGTTTGCAAGTTTTACTTTCATGACAGAAAATCATCTACAAATACACAACGTATACATTATTTTACAGTTTCAGTGTTTAAGTAAAAAAAAAAAAAAAAAAAAAAAAACAGTCCTGAGTAGACAAACTGTCTGAGATAAGAGCCGTAAAAAGATTCAAATGGTCTTAATTTGACCTCCTCTATCTAGCAAATAGGCTAAAATTACCAACAAAAGCTCATAGAAGTTCTGCAGTGCTCGTGTGTGACCACAAGATAGCGCCAGATATTGTACTGCAGCGATCTGGATGCTTTTGACTATTTCATACTACAAACATTCAGCAGTCACTTTATTAAGAACAGCATGTTAATACTAGATAGGACCCCATCTGTTCTCAGAACAGCCTCACTTTTTAATGGCATGGATTCCAGATGTGCCAGTTGCAAATCTTCTCTTTTTTAATTTTTCTTATTTTCAACATTTTGGTGAACCTGTGTCCACTGCAGCCTCAGATTCCTGATTTGGGCTGATGGGAGTGAAACCCGATTTGGTCATCTACTATTGTAGTCCATCTGGCGCAAGGTTCGACATGTTTTCTGTTCTGAGATACATTTCTGCTCACTACAGTTCTAGAGAGTGGTTATTTGAGTTACCATAGCCTTCCTGTCAGCTTGGCCATTCTCCTTTGACTTCTCTTATCAACAAAGCTAACAGGATGACACTCACTGTGTGTGTGTTTTTGTTTTTTGTGCCACTCTGTGTAAACTACAGACTGGCTGATTGGATAATTGTATGAATAAGCAGGTGTACTGGTGTTCCTAATAAAGTAGCCAGTGAGTGTAAGTATTAACTTACATATAAACAATGCCCTTAATGCAACAAAAATGCATACATAATTACAATATTATCTTTACGTCAACAGCACACAAGGCAACTGTGCTAACTCATTCACTCATTTCACATATACAGCACGTTTCTTTTGGTTTCTCCTGGAAATGTCTCATTTCTCATTCTTGTTCCTGGAGGTTATCACATTGATTTCTCGTAACACCTCTTTTGCACATGAGTTTGAAGGGAAGGTGTTTAATTTGCCAAGTAAGCCAGGGGTTTTTATAAGACTACATTGTGCTCAAATTCAATAACATTCATTATTTTAGCCTTAGACTAGCCTCTATATATCAGCCCTCTAATGCAAACCAGGGACTCCTACTGTAAAATAAATTATTCAAATAGTACACTCTCAGAAAAAAGTACTCAACTATATCTTTTCTTGTTACTAGTGTGAAAGCCTCTAAAAATGTATCTTTTGTACTTTCTTGGACTCAACACCACCTGCTTAGTCAAGAAGGCCCAGCAGTGCGTTCACTTCCTGTGGGGGCTGAAGAGAGCCAAACTTCCCCGTCACATCCTCACCTACTTCTACACAGGGATGATAGAGAGCTGTCTCACTTTGTGGTACGGGAACCGCACAACCACTGACTGCAACCCTACAGCGAATTGTGAGGACAGCTGAAAAGATCATCTGGGTCTCTCTACCCACCATCGACACCTCCTTCAACAACCGCTGCATCCACAAAGCCACCAGTATTGCGGACGACCCCTCTTGCCATTTTTATGGACTATTCCTCCTCCTGCCATCTGGCAGAAGGTACAGGAGCATCCGTGCCACCACCAGCAGACTCCGTAACAGTTTCTTTCCTGAGGCAGTCAGATTACTCAACACCCTGCTGCCTCACAACGCTCACCTGGGCTAGTCAAACACCTAACCCAGTAAGACTCAGTACTACTGCACACTGCACTTTACAGAGCTGCATCAGTCACTTTATATTATGGAACTCGTTTTTACTACCAGTATTGCTGCTATACTTGTCCTACTACATTACACAATAGCTTACAGATTCCAGTCCATGTTTACAATTTACACTCCGTGTTCTGTGTATCTATTGTCCTGTGTGTTTATTGTTTTTTTTTCTGGGTATTTATTATTTTGCACTCATCTCACACTGCTGTGTATTTGCACTTTAGGTAGTCTTGTGTACTGCTCCATGTTGCACCATGGTCCTGAAGAAACGTAATTTCGTTCCAATACATACAAGCTATATAGAGGAATGACAATAAAAACCCACTTGACTTGACTTGACTTGTACCTTTAATATATATCTTTCACCTGGAAATGTGAAGTGCTTTTTAAAAATGATTATAAGAGCATAAATGGACCTTAGGTTTAAAGTAGAGCTTCAAAGCCACACTTTATTGGTGAAAGATATATACTAAAGCTGTATGCTTGAAGGTAGCACGCCATAGACAAGGATTGGTACAGTTCCCTTTTTCTGAGAGTTTCTGAGAGGTTCTCCAATTTGTTTTGCAGAAAAATGTTAATTTAATTTAAGCACTCTTTAACTAAAATAAATGTCTAACCCCATCAGTCCAGATTTATTTCAAGAACATAATCCAACTATTCAAATATTACGGTCATTATTTTAATGTGGACGAAATGTTTTGGCTATTTATTGGTGTCTTACAGCTTTTATTCCAGACCTTTTCACCCACAGAACACATTATGTCCAAGCTGACATCATTTATAGGCCTACTTGTTTTTGAGTTATTGAGTTATTAAACCCATTTAATGCAAGGGACCAGTCAAACAGGCTAATAACTATAAGAACTTAATGGTAAATGTATAATAACGTTCAATGCCGAAACATCCAGCTTAGTCTGACCTGCTACCAGTTGCCAAACATACATACCGATCAGCTATAACATTAAAACCACTGACAGGTGGTGAATAACATTAATGATCTCGTTTCAATGGCATCTGTCAAGGGGTGGGATATATTAGGCATCAAGTAAACAGTGAGTTCTCAAAGTTGATGTGTTAGAAGCAGGAAAAGCTGGCCAAGTGTAAGGATCTGAGCGACTTTGACAAGGGCCAAATTGTGATGACTAGACGACTGAGTCAGAGTATCTCCAAAACGGCAGGTTTTGTGGGGTGTTCCGGGTATACAGTGGTTAGTACCTATCAAAAATGGTTCAAGGAAGGACAAGTGGTGAATCTGTGACAGGGTCATCATGGGCACCCAAGACATACTGATGCACATGGGGAGCGATGGCTAGCCTGTCTGGTCTGAGAAAAGCTACTGTAGCACAAATTGCTGAAAAACATTAATGATAGAGGAGATCATGATAGAGATGATTATGATAGAAAAGTACCAGAACACACAGTGAATCACAGCTTGTTGAGTGGACCGATCAGAGTGCCCATGCTGACCCATTTTTCACTGCAGAAAGTGCGTACAATGGGCATGTGAGCATCAGAACTGAACCATGGAGCAATGGAAGAAAGTGGCCTGATGAATCACATTTTCTTTTACATCATGTGGATGGCCGGGTGCATGTGCATCGTTTACCTAGGCTATATTACAAAATTTTGAAATGTTTTTCAAAAAATGTTCTAATTGCCTTATTCATTGCTGTTGTGTTGGTGGTTGCTCAGACTAAACTGGATTTATTGTCAGGTTTGATAACGGTGGACTTTTATTTCTACCACTGAGAATAACCACTAAAACAAAATAAATTTTTAAATAATAAAAAAATATGACCCTATATATAAAGCTATGCTTTAACTGACCCCGGGGAACCCAGACCCCACTTTGAGAACCTCTGCTCTAATTCCACTCTCAAAATGCTGTTTGGTTGTTTGTTTGTTTTTTGGGTGCTCACACATCTGTCAGCTTCCCTGTGTATTCATGCAGATTAAAATTACAGTAGACGGAGAAATTAAAGTCATCATCATTATTATCATTATTATTCCCCGAGCACACTGATTTAACGGGTGTGAATATGCTTCCACTTTTAGGCATGCTGTTTTCATCAAACGAGGCCACGGGACACCCGCAGGTTACATGCGTGTAGGTGTTGTGATCATCCTCGTTATTTTCCCGCTGGTAGAAATAGCTGAAGTTGGACACGATGACAGGTACAGGCAGGGCAATAGTGAGCACACCGGCCACCGCACACATCGAACCAACGATTTTACCACCGAACGTGACGGGACTCATGTCGCCGTATCCCACTGTAGTCATGGTAACCACAGCCCACCAGAACGACTCCGGGATGCTGGTGAAGCTCGTCCCGGGGTCGTCCACCTCAGCGAAGAAGACCGCGCTGGAGAACAGGACGATGCCAATGACGAGGAAAAAGATGAGCAGTCCCAGCTCGCGCATGCTGGCGTGCAGAGTCCGGCCCAGGATCTGAAGTCCCTTCGAGTGCCGCGAGAGTTTGAAAATACGGAAGACGCGCACGAGGCGGATAACTCTGAGCACGGCCAGGGACGCGGCGTGCTGCGCGTTCCCTCGGTGCTCTGCAAGCTCCAGACCCAGAGTTATGAAGTACGGAACGATTGCTATGATGTCGATGGTGTTCATGATGTCCTTGTAGAACGCGGACTTGCTCGGACACGACATGAACCTCATGAACATCTCGAAGGAGAACCACGCGATGCAGAGCGTCTCGAGCAGGAAGAACGGGTCCGTGAACGAGATGCCATTCCAGCGTTCTTCAGTTGTCCCGTTAACAGGTGCCTGTCCGCTCAGCACATCGCCGGAACCTCTGAATTCTGGTAACGTCTCCAAGCAGAAGATGACGATCGATATCAAGATGACCATCACTGACACAATGGCGATCATTCGGGCTGCTCGCGAGCTGTCGGGATACTCGAACAGGAGCCAAACCTGCCGCTGGAACTCGTTGGTGGGCATCGGGCGCTCCTTCTCCTTGCTAAGCCCTTCATCATCGATGAAGCCCTGTATCACGGCCTCGTCGATCTCGTAAAACTTGATCTCCTCCATGAAAATCTCTACCGGTACGTTCAGGGGTCGGCGGAGCCTCCCGCCGGATTGATAGTAGTACAGGATGGCGTCGAAGCTGGGTCGGTTCCGGTCGAAGAAGTACTCGTTTCGGAGCGGGTCAAAGAAACGGGTGCGTTTGTGCGGGTCACCCAGGAGTGTGTTCGGGAAGCGGGAGAGAGTCTTGAGCTGCGTCTCGAAGCGCAGTCCGGACACGTTGATGAACACGCGCTCGCTGCCGTCCCGCTCGGTCAGATCCGCGTCGCGCTCGAACCGGAGAGAGGGAGACGTGTGCACGGGCTCAGCCGAATCCGCCGTCATGCTGCTGCCCCCTCGGGCAAACCGCCTCTCGTTCCTCCACGATTTCTTCCCACTCCACCAGGTTCTAGGGTCGGGCAAATCCAGTCTGACGAGTTGTGGCACAAACTCGTGTTGTGTTAAAGCGACTGATTATTATGTGTAGGAACTGCTTTAACGGATGCTTAAAAAGTACCGAAAACTTGTGTGTGTGTGCGCGCGCGCGCGCGTGTGTGTGAGTGTGTGTGTGATTTATCCAGACAGCGCGCGCACGGGGCAATACTCACAAATCAGTCACCTCGAGCTCTTTAAACAGTAAAGCCCACCCTGGGTATTATTGGAAAACTGGCTCCCGGCCCGTGCTCTTTAGGGGAAAAAAATGCTCATGTCACTGAGCAATGACTTTTAATCCATGTGCAGAGCAAAGCTACTCAAGACAGAAACTTTATATCATTAAAAAAAAAGGCTTCTTGTAATATATTAAATAGACTGTCATTTTGCAGTTCTGGAGAATAATGTAATCGAGAAGCAGGATTATTTTTGTAAATGAAAAACAAAACTATTACAAATTTATATAACAGTAGTAAAGGGCAATAAATAAAAAACAGTAGGCATAATAAGACTTGAATTTTCCACTGCCTTCCAGGGGAAAAAATAAAGGCGTGTATGGTATCAAAATGAGTTAACAGACAGTTTTATGTGACTTTCCTTTAAGCAACATTTATATTTCATTTTTGCTAGATGATTTTATCCAAAGTGATTTACAGCTGATGCAGGTATCTAATTCTTGCATCTACTTGAACACGCTTTAGCAGTGAGTGCTGCAGAACCAGTGTCTCCAACCAACTTACCTGAACCATGCCCAAAGAAAAGTTCGATAGTTTAAGAGGAGTGTAATGTGTACACATTTTGGTTAATAGAAATCCATTCATGCCACCTTAGTTTTGATAATCCACAGTGGTTTAATAGTGCAAGATGGTAAGCTGACCAGCAGTAAGCAGTGAGATGATGATTGTCTAGACCTGAAATTGTGTTCTGATGAGAGCAGTTCAGTAGACTACTATAACTCAATAGTTGATAAGACTGGCAGACTTGATGCTAGTGATATTAAGCTAAGCTTGATACCATTTTGTGCTTCGTTGAAGTCACAAGAAATTGTCTTTCAACGTCAAAAGTGGTGATTTTTGGTGGTGAAAAAAAAAAAAACAAAGATATTTGAAAGGCAGTGTGAAATATGCACAGACCGACCAAGGCATCCTTTGGAAGAAGGGCAGGTAGAGCTGAGTATCATCGGCATGCGTTCATTGAAAGCCATTGGATTGGGATATAAGAACAGTGACAGTGATGGACTAATTTTGTCTTGATGTCCAGGTGCTCTTGAAACAGCTGTCAGATAGAATGTAAGTGTTGATGAATGACTCCTTGTAGAGGATACATATAAAAGCACGGAGGACTTGAAATTCCTTGTTTATTTCACATCATTTCACATTTCCTTAATTAGCATCATGGTTATGTCATCACACCTTTACTTTATGTCTTTTTAACCTTTTTCCATCATGTTCTTATGCAACAATGTTGGGTCAACTGTGTCCAACAGCAGCTCACTTACCCAGAAGATTCCAGATTAAATTTGTTTGGGTTTAGACACACTTATGGCAATCACAAGTGAATAGTAAATCAAAAGGAGCTGAGTTGTAAGCAGCCGTATTTCAAGTTTTTATTGACTTTTGAAATATGGGCCAAAAATGGACCATGGCATTTCAGTTAGTGAACTCCACTGTGAGATGCAGTCTCATCAAGGCTAAACTTTGGCTGCATTCTGGCAGTGAGATATGGATTAGTTCATTCTCATAATTGTACACAGTATGTAAGCCAGATGAAGCAGTAAGTGTGGGCCAGCATTACTAACTGGGCCATGCACTGATTGCTTTCATCGTACATATTTCCATTGATATAGACTGTTTAAGCAATGTTCCTAGATAAGTAACGTTCCATGAAATGTGATACATTTTATGATTAACCCAACATCTGACATGCATAATAAAAATGAAGAAACATTCAGTGAGCATATTGAGAGCAATTTTGCTTGCATACAGTGAAGCAATGAACATGAGGTCCTCATAAAACCAAGGCAATGGAAACTTCAAGCTTGAGTGGCATCTGAGCACCATTTGAGGACAAGATGTTAAAGAAGCCAAAATAACACTCCCAGCAGTTATGGGCTCTGGTTTTACAGCTATGAACATGAGGAACAAGTTGCAAGGCTGATGAGTTAAAAGAGAGCACACTGTTTGAATAATCATGTTAAAAATGTAGATACCACCACAATACATTAGAACGGTATTCAGAAAATGAGAAACAAAAAAAAGTTGTATGTAAAATATGTATTTATTTTAATATTTCATTGTGTTTCCTATAACTTGTTCAAAACGTTCTTTAGGAATATTTCTACTAAACTGACACTATTAAATAGCAATATCCTAGTGTTAAGCAAAATTATATTGGGATTCATTTGAGCTCTGTAGCATTGCATTACATTTAACTGTCCCTTGTTTACTCAAAAGATGAGAGCAAATCCCTGAACCACACCTATGTGAGACCCTTCCGTAGATGTAGTAGATACTCTGGATCCTAGTTTAGGTTCCAGCATCAAGTGACATGCATGTGCTTCCTGTTGATAATTTGTGACCCTGCTGTGTTCACTGACAGACTGTCTACATCAGGGGAAAGGGGTCACCATTCATCACATTAGTAGCAATACTTGTAGGATTTTGCATGTTAGTACATTTGCCTCGCACATTCAGGGTTGGGGGTTCGATTCCAAGTTCTCCCTGTGCTTTAGGGGTTTCCTCCGGTTGCTCTAGTTTCCTCCCCAAATCCAAAGCCATGCATTGATTGACAGTTCCAAACTGTCCATAGTGTGTGAGTGTGTGTATGCTTTTGCCCTGCGATGGGTTGTCACCCTGTCCACGGTATGCCCCGCCTAATGTCCCGAGTCCCCTGGGATAGGCGGCAGGTTCCCCGCGACCGTGTAGGATAAGCAGTGCAGAAAATTAATGGAATGAATTCACAGGTTAGATTCCACATGAATTCACTGTTTTGTGAGCACCTGTAGATGATTAAGCATATTTACTGTATATCATTTTAATTAATTATATAAATTACTGTATATTATAGTAGTATTGAATTCTTGAAGCTGATTGGTCAGAAGGTGTTGATTAATTTTCTATAACAGCAGCTCTGACAGTGAAGCCTGCTGTCATTCAAATCACAGGTATATATTAATGTGCTATGATACCATTTCTATAGTAACAACTAATTCACAGGGACATGTATGGCGGACACTCCACATAATATGTCTAATAATAAACAGATTTTAAAAAATGTTATCTAACAAATGCATAACTAAGCAATATTGCACTCGTACTTGTGTGGTTATACTGAATAAAGGCATGGCTGTGATTTGGCCATAGGCACGAGGCCACAGGCGCAGCTACAGTTTTATAAATAAGAAATGAATATTAAGTAACTGACATTTGGGACACATTATGGCCAAATAATTTTATTATAAGTTTATTTTTACAGAGATAGATCCCAAAGAAGCCACACTCACCGATAGCTCATCAGCTAGCTAGCTAGTTAGCTCACGGTGATTTGTACATTCCCATTAAATTGTAATCCAGTGAAATTAGCTTTCCTTCTTCCTTTTCATCTTCATCTCATGAGTGTTCATTGTTAGCACTTTGTAAAGTTTTTTTTTGCCACAGGAAAGTCTTCAGAACAGGGGAGTTTGATTTCTTGGTAACATGACAAGCAGTGTTTTTTGTGTTCTTAACATCAAGAGAGGAAAATAAACCAGAGGATGGTGAGGGAACGACTGTTTGTATCTTCTACAATATAAGTGATAACTGGAACTAACTTGTTTTGTGGATGTTACACAAATAACTAATACTAAGTAACTATATTTTATCCACATTTAGCCTGTGGGCAAGTGTTACTGTCAAGCCGTCATAGTTTGATCTAGTACACCAAGACATGGAAGAATTAAAACTGGCAGTCAAATCAGACATGCTTTTTATATCAGTTAATAAAACTACACAGCAATTATTAGATTTTGGCTCTGCCAACAGGAAATAGTGCTTTGCCAGAGAAGGGATGACAGGAATTCCCAGGAGTATAAAACTCTGACATATTCTATCTTAATATATTGCAGCAGCCTTGCCCACATAGATGAAGGACATCCCTGCAGAAACAGTATACTTCCATACCCTTCAACACATAGTGTGTTAATGCCAGCCCCTAGAGAAGATGAATGGACAGAAAACGCTCTTCTTGAGATTCAGCATGGTTTTGTTAGTGTAACTTCATGTGTGGTAACCTACTGACATTTACATTCCATCCTGGATACCCTACATGATTTTCTGAACACATCTTCATGGTACAGTAGATCTGCGTCTAAATGTAGCTCGAATGAGCTTGAAATGAACCTCGTTCTGCATTTAGTTCATGAGCTCATAAGCACCGGCTCGTGTCACTATCACCTTCTGTGAGTGTGTAAAGTTAATATACATGAACAGGGGCCATGAGGGTTGTGGTCATTCATAAAACAGAAAACATTGCTCAGTGAAATGGGCAGCAAATTATGTGCACAAAGGCACGTGTATTAATTAAAGTATGGATGATTTTTAGCAGGTGTAATCCTAGCAGTTATCAGCTCCTCCAGTCGGCTTCCGGAGTATTCTGTTCCCACGCCAGTCATATACACGGTCTTGGTTTTGTTTGGCTAGAGGATCACATACAGAATCGTTGCAGTTGATGCGATAAGATGTAAACAGAAGCTGTTTTTCTTTCCAGTTAACAGGTGCTAAGCCACCATTAGCCCATATTTCTAGGAATGAAGACAGCATTTGTTCAAGGCAAGTGACAAAATCTCACTTACCGAAATGTTTATTCCCATTGAGCAAACCTTCGAGCACCTGCTATTACAGCTCAGCGGGCTCATTCCGTGAGATCTTGCACAGATCAAGTTTTTCAAAGTTTTGCAGATAGAGGCTTTCTCCCAAGAAAGCTGATACAAGAGGCAACACAGTTCCTGCTGTTTGATTGCCACCGGTTTTAGCATGCTGACATCTGAGTTGATGGACATGTTTTTGCTGATAGGTAAGCAAGGCATGAAGCAAGGGAATGAAACCTAAGCTTGCAGATCCGGAAGCCTGGACTCCTCTGAATATCTCACACATACTCCACTCGGCCACTGCTTCTTTCCGGATTATGATTACACTCCTTGATTAGACCTTGGCCTTTTTTTAGTAGATGCACTCAGCTTCCAGTGGTGGAATGTTTGCAGAGACACACCGCAGGACATCTTGTTCAACATGGACATGGACATCACAACACACTCGCCATTGTGATAACCGGCCCATATGTGACCATAAACAAACATATCTGGCCCACATATATTTGTACACACTATAATATATATATTTTTTACTCTTATTTTATTTATTTCGATGACTCTCCATTGCAGCATACGTTACATTTTAAATTTATGGCATTTGGCAGACGCCCTTATCCAGAGCGACTTACATTTATCTAATTTATACAACTGAGCAGTTGTGGGTTAAGGGTCTTGCTCAAGGGCCCAGCAATGGTAGCTTGACAGTGCTGGGGCTTGAACTCCTGACCTTCTGATCAGTAGCCCAGCGCCTTTAACCACTGAGCCACTACATTACTTACGTTACGTACGCAAATTTTCATTTGACCATTATTCTCTAATTATATTCGCACATTTGGTATGCGTATGTACAAAACAGCACTCAAGTAATATTGTATTTGTGCAGAGAACAAGGAATCAGGATAGACTTCCGTGGAGGTGCGTACATAGAGTAATGTCTTTTTGCGCATAAAGCTGATGTGTGTGTCTACACATGTCCTAGCCTCAGACGCCAGTTACACTACACTACAGGAGAGCTGTAACTGTATCTGGAGCAGGATCCACCAGCTGCACTGCCAGGAGCTACAGTTTCTATAAATGTCCACTCCAAAGTGCACAAGATGTTTTGGGTGATTAAAACTTGAGCCAATCAGTCACCCAGCTTCGGCACCTACATATATAATCAATACATTTAACACCAAATGTGCAGTCTGAAAACAAAGCCTCCTTTTGCACAATTTTGGTAATTATTTGTAATCTATAGTTTATGTAAGTGCTATTAATTAACAATAAATGCTTTTAGTTATACTTTGGGTTATTACTATATTTGTCATTTTAATGATTTAATATTATATTTAGTTTATAAACAACAAAGAACTCTTTTATTATAAATATTTGCACCTTGAGAAATTGAGAACATTTTTATCAGTAAATATCAGAGTCTTTTATGCTATGTTACCAAGTCTTGTTAATGTTAACAAAAACACTTATCTCCAAGTCTCTCAAACAACCATTGCTGCAGGTGACTCTGTTGAATGTATGTGATACAGTGCATCCGGAAAGTATTCACAGCGCTTCACTTTTACCACATTTTGTTATGTTACAGCCTTATTCCAAAATGGATTCAATTCATTAATTTCCTCAAAATTCTACAAACAATACCTGATAATGACAACGTGAAAGAAGTTTGTTTGAAATCTTTGCAAATTTATTAAAAATAAAAAACAAAAAAAGCACATGTACATAAGTATGCCTTTGCCATGACACTCAAAATTGAGCTCAGGTGCAGCCTGTTTCCGCTGATCATCCTTGAGATGTTTCTACAACTCGATTGGAGGCCACCTGTGGTAAATTCAGTTGATTGGACATGATTTTGAAAGGCACACACCTGTCAAAAGGCACACACCTGAGCTCAATTTTGAGTGTCATGGCAAAGGCATACTTATGTACATGTGCTTTTTTTGTTTTTTATTTTTAATAAATTTGCAAAGATTTCAAACAAACTTCTTTCACATTGTCATTATGGGGTACTGTTTGTAGAATGTTGAGGAAAATAATGAATTGAATCCATTTTGGAATAAGGCTGTAACATAAAAAAATGTGGAAAAAGTGAAGCGCTGTGAATACTTTTCAGATGCACTGTACATTTTAGCATGCGTTTTACTAAAGAATTGTGCTTAGGAAAATGTACAGCCCAACCACTCATCTAAACTGATAGCAATGATGCCCTCTAGTGTGATGAGAATATCTATGTGGAAATAAAGGACTACAGTACAACTCCGAGAGTAAACTACTGTACATTCAAGTTTCAGATCCTGAACACATAAATACACACAAAAATGCTAATCTCATTGAATAAAGTGCTGGGGAGCACCGTGTCAGGTCAGCCTTCAGTAGTAGATATCCACATGGAGATTTTTTTTTTTTTTTTAGATAGGTAGTTGGCCTGAATGTCTACTATGAATTTAGACATTCTAATATATGACAGGGGAACAATAAAGATGGAGAAATCACCTCTTGACCTGTTCAAGCTTTGATAAATCAAAGAATATGAGAGTGCAACATAAAATAGAGTAAGAAAGAACAAGACAGTATATATGTTAAATTATTTTACTTAAATAGAAAAAAGGTACAACACATTTATATTAGACTTTAAAAACTGTTCAGAGGCTTGTTTAACATGAATTTTTTGTGTGTGTGAAATCGTCTTTCATTGATCACAGGGCAGCTCTACAGCTTACTGACTCATTGAAAACTCAGTATCCAAATCAAAGAAAATAATCATGATGAATATTTAACAGCATGCGCAACGAGTTTTTAAAACGGCATCAATGAATTGGTCTGAGGTTAATGATTTATTGTGTTCTATACATGGTTTTCTTAACTGGTTCCACTAAAAAGTCATATTTTAAAAAAACAAACAAAAAAAAACACTGTTAGTCTTTGGCTAACCATATAAACACAGACAACCAAATCAAACAAAACAACTTTTAAAATGTCCAACAAAACATCAAAAAGGGTGAAAGTGAAGGTCCCTAATATCAGCTTTCCTACATGTACACCTTGAGTGAGCTAAATGATGAAGACAGAAGAAACCCTACCAATCAAAATCCAAACCTCATCAATGTATCAGCCCATTTTTAATAATCAATTTAAACCCTCAGCACCTTTCAATACCACAGACACTTACCACAAAAACAGTGGGGCCCATTCTCATGCCCCTAAATCTCTCTAGGGATCAAACTAGGCCAAGACAACTATTTAACCCTGTAAACAGAGCAGGTAAAGGGCATAGCAAACCACAAACAGTAATACAGACATAATATTTGGCAAATTGTTTCCAGTAAATTCTGTGCTTCTTCTCCAGTGTGCCATCTGGCTATCTTCGCTGAGGTCTTATGATTCCGATGATTAATTGCAAGCTACATTAATTACTGAGAGCTTCAAACCTCAACTGAAAACTGTAAACGATTCAATGATGTATTAGCTGATTGCCTCTACACTCTATAAGAACCCTAAACTTTTAGTTACAGCGCTGAACATTTAGAGTTAAATCAGTGGTGACTCCATTCAACAAGACAGCAAGGAAAAGAAGTAAAAGCACAAAGTGAGACACAGAAAGTTAATTAATGAGACTAATGTGCCATAGAAGTAGGAACAGAAACAACACACCCACACACACCAATGCTACTTGTATAAAGTGCTGGTTTGCACAGGGTCATGTGGCTAGTCGAGTACATAGGCTTTAGTAGGTGATATCAGCATGGAGAGTTTTTTTTTTTCCTTAACAGGCTGGCATAACAAATTTGTTTCTTAATAAAAGGAAAAAAAGGCATGTGGTTTAGCAAGTAGTAAGGAAAAGGACTACAGAAATGAGGTCTCCCAGAAAAGCATGAAGAAGGTTTTTCTGAAAGCCATACTGAAACTGCAGTAGGAGAGACCTACTCCATTGTGAAGAGGCTACAGTTAAATACATTGGGATGCATAAATTATAAAAATAATATCATAAGTTTAATAATGTTAAAAAAAAGTTTAAATAAATGTTTTACTGCGTCTGTGGCAACATTTGGGCAACTACTATAGACAAGAATTTCAGCACATTTATTTCTCTGTACCGTGTAAAGGATGGAAAACAAAACTACTTGAAAATCACATATAATAGAAGTCTAAGGGCAGTCAGTAAATGTTTATGCTAAACTCATATTTCTGTATCACACTAACAAATTCTATTCAAAGATATTTTTTTTTGTTAAATTAAACCTGTATTTTTCACACTTGACATGGAACTATTTTTTCAGATGGAATAATCTGTGGTAAAGCGATAATACTATAATAGGTGTAGCTTATAGAAAATCATGGTGCTTCACCCGAGAATGTAAACAAATAGATTTTAGTGTACTGCTACACTGTTCAAAAGTTGGATAAATCTCGAACTCGAAAAGACTTGATAAGATGTTTTTTTTGTTTTGTTTTTTAAGTCTGCATCATTCTAAAATCTGCAAAAAAACAGTTTATACCCAAGATTCAACTTTGCTTCAGGGAATAATCTCATATGGAAACTGTAGATTTGTACCCAAGAACTGCTGCAGTAATCATAAAGAACTTGAGTTTTGTGCTCATCTCAGATATCTTATTCACACTATGATCGCACAGAACTTCCTTTTAACATGAACTGTATTTCTGTAAATCTGCTTTATGACGATATCAACTGAATAAATACCATTGCTAGTATAATGCTAGTAATGGTATAGTCATGAATTTAAAAAATTTGCTGACAGAATTTAATGACTGCCCTTAGACAACCATTATAAAATGTTTCAATTCATCAGGATTTCATACAAATATGTTGACATTTTTGTCTCTGAAAATTCGCACGCACACACAGCACAGACACGATGTGTAGATATTAGGTTGAGTATTTGAGGTGTATTCCTTTATATGGCCTATACATTTACTGTAGATGAAAAGTTCATTTGTTTGTGCAAAGGGTTTAGGTTGGTTAATGGAAGCATAGCTGCAGCATGGGGCACGCAATAGTTCAAGTTTGGTAAGAATTATATACACAGCAAACAGGAAAATGCTCGAGCAGCACATCCCTTCACGCCTCCTACACATTCAGTTCATAAGACTTTATGGTGCACTTGTGCTTATTGTATGAGCTTTTACAATGAATAAAAATGTGTGATTCAGAGCAAACACTGATTACTTAGAAAGGTTAACCCTATCATTCCTAACCCTATCGGAAGATGAGCACGAGAGTGCACTACCATTAAGGTGCATCAGTTACACTCTAGAGAGCTGCATGGGAACGGGGACAGAGACAGTACAGTGGGGACAAATACAAACATATTCCCACAGTGACTACAGGAATAGAGATCAGTTTACACCATGTGGCACACACATTTTTACAACAGTAAGCTAGCTGAACTCCTTATATATTGGTATATTTATAAGAGTGAACGTTTTTCAGGATAAAAGAAACGTATGTATTGAGAGACTGTTGGGAGGAGACAACGTTGGCACATGCAATGTTATAGCAAGGAAATCTCATCCCCGTACAGCTCTGTACTCCACGCAGTGAAATGAAATCAGGTTATAGTGTGATTTCAAGCCCAATTCACCATCAAAGTGATTCAGTTTTTGCTCGCCCATTTCATGGAACAGACATGTTTCTAATTTAACCAATCCACACCATATCAAAATCCCACCTCAACCTTCCTGCTGCAATTATTTTTCCTCCGTGGCCTCTTAGTGAAGAATAAATTCCATAATGATGCCCTCAGATCTCACATTTCCTTGTTCTATACATGAAGAACTGTATTTAAATTTGAATTTATGATTGTTATAATTGTGTGGCCTATAGCTGCAGCGCAGCCAAGATAAGTAACCATTCTGGTTGCTTACTGTTCCACTGTGAAATGTCTGTTTTATCACATTTAATAATAATCAAAATTCTGATTTGTCACAAAATATTCCCATGTTGTAGTTGGAAGTGGTGTGGATTGTAATTTTGAAAAGGGGGGTTGTTTGTGATTTTCGGTAGTTTCCAGCATAAATTCTAAGTAAAAGCTAAGCTTGCAGCATAGAGGTTTAAAGCAAAAGGCCATGGTATATGTGTTTCAGCACTTCTGAAGGGGGCAGCAGCAGCTACACTTCATAAGAGTTGATGCTTCTGCCCTGGCATTCCCTATATCTCAGCACCACAAACTGCAGCGTGTCTCCATGTGCAAGGCCAGAAGCGATACAATTTCTTTTTTTTAAAAGAAAGAAAGAAAAGAGAGGGGGATTAAATGTTATCTGACAGAACACAGAGAAACACAGGTGAAGTAGTCTCAGAAAGGGCAAGAAGAACCAGCTCCAGGATTAAAAGTTAGGTGACCAGACTCATATACAGGACACAAAAATGACACATAAGACTAGAATTATGTCAAGAAACTGTGAGGAGAACCAGCTCCTGTTCCATAATAGCATTTCAGTGGTACTCAGTGAATTCCCAAATGAGACACACAATAAACACTGGTTCAAACGTCTCATCACAAAGGAGCCATGTTTAAAACACTTTTCTAAAAAACATAGCACAGGCACCCAAAGGGAAATGGATTCCTTGTTTTTTTTTTTTTTTTTAAATCTTTCTCTGTATCTCCGCACCTCTTCGAGGAGGAGAAGGAGAAGTGGAAGAAGCTGCTCCTCTGAAGTCTCCTTTTTAAACTGGAGCTCCAGCAAAACTCTTCACCACATGTTCTACGTTTCCGGGTTTGTCACTGTGACAGGGGGGGTGGCACCGATGATCTTCGTGTACTGGCTGATGATGGCCTCAAAGGCTTCGTCCCGGTGAATCATGGCACCAAACACCAGAGGCTGGAGGGAATAAGCATGGAAACACACAGACACATTGGAGGTTAAAATAAAAAAAAATAAAAAACCTGGTCTGAACATATGGATTATAACCCAAGGTGGGTTTGCTTCTTACCTTTTGTGTAGATGGTGTGGCTATTGAGATTCCCATTCCAGATCCAGGCAATACTGACAAAACCTTATACTTTTATAATAAATAAATAAAAATGCAGGTCAAATACTGAGAATAGATTTTCGTGACCAGAAAGAAATCACAGAACAATAAATAGCATTGCACTATACCTTCTGAATGTCTGTAATGTCTTGGAGTTTGATGACTTTATTCTTCTTAGAGGATGTAGAACGGGAGCTGGAGCTCTCAAAGCATAAGTGGCTACAGGAAAAGAGAACCACTTTGTAACCTCTAAAGCTAATTAGTTAGAATAGTAAAGCTTAAAGCCCCAGTCAATTTATTTTCATAACTACCCTGTTACTATGAGCTAGAGCTTCTCCTGTAAACGTCTGAATGGTGTTGAACTTTTCATTAAGAGATTTATAACATTTTATTTTGTGACTTTTTTTTTCTTGCTCACTTCAACTCTTTGCACCTGAGAAACATGACTGAAATTGGATATAATGTCATTTTAACCTACAACTGGTTATGGTGCCAATCCACCTACTTGCATATTTTTATGAGGAAACATGAAACCATGTCGACTGTATTATTTACAAATGCAGAGGCAATGTTAATATTAACTTATTACCAATTAGAGGTGTGTGCAACGAAAGGTAAAGACATACTTTTCTGTCACGTAGAGGTAGCCATTTCGTATGTAGTCAGTAGGCATTTTCCTGTCCCTGTTGATTAAGCAGCAGCGCCACCCGTGCTCGCACACTGTACACAACACATAGAACTTGTTGATGCCATGCAGAAAGATGAAACTACATCCAAATACAATCGGCATTCACTGAATCAACTGTGTTAATTACATATCTACTGTTTTAATAAATTACAGAGTATCAACAGTAGTACAAGCTTATGCACTGCACATGCCCTTATGAAATCAGTTTAAGGTGTAGGCTCGCTACCTGGTAGGGGGCGCTCATTCTCAGACAAGTTGAATACTTCATGGAAAGGACCCCTCTTGGTGCTGTAGGCACGCCCACTCTCCTCATCACGCCCAACACCACATGGCACTCCGGCTACTAGGCTGCCACGTGCGACCACAGGCTGGATCTGCTACAAGGATGAGACACATCGGTTAACAAAACAGCAACATTAGAGATGCAGTGAGGCGCAGAACTATAAGAGCACCTCTGTGCTGAAGCAGGATCAGTCATCTGATCTTTTCCTGAAGAACACAAACGCCAGACAGACACTGAAACACAAGAGCCCATCTTCATTGAACCAGTGACTTCATCAAAACAGTGTAGACCAGTGCTGCGAGTGCTGAGGTGAAGAGAGTAGCCTTCTTTCCTCTCTGGCTGTCAGACATCAGTGAGAGCATGCAAAGCGCAAATGCATGGGGTCACACAGGCACTGATTTGCTTAAAGAGCTCAACTGGACTGACACGTTAAAAACACAAGGTTGCTTGACAATATAAACATCTCTGACTTATTATCTTATCTTATTTGGGTATTGCTCTAATGAACATTTACTGTATGTAACACCAGAATAATACTCTCCTTACAGGAACACCCTAATCTAAATATAAACAAACCAATGATTTGCAAATGGATCTTGATTCATTTAAAAGAAGTCGGACACAGCAAACAGTTAGAGAGATATTCTGATCACAGAATACACAACAGTCATTTAACTGACTTACCTAATGCATCAGAGGAATGCATGAACAGCCAAACAGTGGCAAAAGAAAAGCCAAGTTTGCCTATGAGTAATGTATAATAAAAAAATAAAAAAAAAAATCGATCTATTACAAAGATTCACAGCTTGGCTGTTCTGATGTCATATTATTTTTGTCTGCATTACTCAGTACTTTAGCATACTATTCAATTGTAATCTCTCTCTCTCTACACACACACGCACGTAATTAGAAAATCACAGGGATAGAAACTAGTACCACTCTAATGGCTGTGGATCACAAGACAAATTATTTATATAAAGCTTTTTTTTCTTCATAAAATATGGTTTCATGACTAAATGTTTTATGTGCAGACTGGTCAAAATGCAGAAATCGCCAGTTCAGTGGTATAGCCACATCCTTTAAAAAAAACAGAGCTGAAATTCATATTTGAAAATCTGAATTATTGGACATTTGACAGGTAAGTTTTATTACCTCATAAAATACAAGAACCTATCAGAGATCAATATGCAAATAAAGGACATGCAAATTATAGTAGAGTGCATAAACACTGGTTTTCCAAGTGAAGGGGTTAGACACATGGAGGGTTTCAACCTTACCTTATGTGTCTAATTTACATATTCACAGAATCTGGTTTTAAAATTTTTTTTTTTTTTTTTTTTTTAATGTATAAGCACGTTTCTGTACCTTTTTTAAAATCTTTTTTTTTTTTTTTTTTTTTTGCAAAGCTGTCATGTCATGGAATCGATTATTATTATTATTAAGCCTCTGGTCGTCAAAGGGTTTAGAGACTTTTGAAGAAACAACACTGAAAGCTACATCGTGTTTTTTTTTCATAGAGAATTTATGCTTAGATAATGGATCCATTTGCCAGTAGAAATATGGGTTCTACTTAGAAACTATATCTGTCCACACACACACACAAACACACACACACACAGGTGGCAAACACAGGCACTGCTGTGAAACCAGATGCCACTAGATCCCTACCTTTTCAAAGCCAGACAGCTGAGAAAGAAAAATAACAGAACACAAGTGTGACAGACTATTAAATAAATAAATAAATAAATAAATAAAAACACTGGCTTTATCTATCTATCACACACTACTGTAAATCAGACTTAAAATAAAAATCAATTGTGTAGTATGACTATCAACATACATTTCAATGTTAATAAAAAAAAAAAACAGGAGTTTTAAGTGAACCTCATAATTAATTGGTGTGGTTAGAAAGCTTGGTTTGAGGTTTGATCTGGTTGAACAAGAGACACTCACCCGTCTGCTGATGTTGCCGCTTTGACGTTCTTTGAGCTGTGGGTCAGTTGGCAGGTTTTTCCATACAATGTACGGTGTGTCATATTTGTCCCTAAGTTTGGGACAGCTCTTGAAGATAAAGTCAATGATGAAGAACTTGATTCCGGCATAGAGGCCTATTGATAGAAATACTGCAGGTATAAATATGGGTACAGAGAACTGATTGCATAGAGAGTAAAACAAAGACATAATAAATGTGTCTTACCAATTATGAAGCCCAAGAGTTTGTATGGCAGCAGGCCGGAAGCAATGAACGCCACCCACAGACCAACGTACAACTTCTGAGTGATTTCAGGCTGCACCCACATGAACAGGCTACAAAATACACATAGAAACCTCATTTGTAAGTCGCTTTGGATAAAAGCATCTGCTAAATGAGTAAATATAAATGTAAACATAAATGTAAATGGAAATGTAGAAACACATAGTGGGAATTTCAACATGAACTATATAAAAATATACAATAAATACTCTACTTGGTATTCTATTACATAATATACAGTGAGTTGTGTTTATATGGATAATAATCATAAAAAAATGTAAAAGTACTAACTTTTTGATTTTCTCCAAAACATCTGACATCTTTCCAAACAGGTTCTGTGAAAAGACAGTTTGTGAAAAGAGTGCTCTCAACACCTGGAATGTTATCTGACTCTCTCTTCACTGCCATCTCTATTTTCTACTGTAGCAACTTGGCATAATGTACCTGAGCTTTTTGTGCCACATCCAGCACTAACTGGAACTTCTCGGAGACAGTCAAGTCTTCTTTTGGAGGCTCCTGGGAGGAAAAGAAGAGACGCTATATATAGAGTCTTCTGTTTTTCTTCTGTTAGGATAGAAATATTAGTCTGTAAGAAGTAACTTTCTTAATAACATTACTGTTAATTATCAACAGCATTAAGAATTCTATGTTTGTGTTTACCACTGGCTCAGACACCTCAGGCACAATACTCCACTGTATCCTCCAGCCTCTGTAACAATAACACAGCTTTAACGTGCGCTCGATGTTAGACAGCTTTAAAACTAAATGTGGGTTGGCCTGGGAAAACATTTTGTACTATACATAGTTCTGAAAACTACAAACTTTCCTGAACTGAAAAATATTTCTCCTTTGCATGTATTCTCAATTACAATAAAATGTATAGCATTTTAATATCTGTTTGCCCCCGCCCCCCCTCCTCCCCAAAAGTAAAAAGGGACAAAATTGCATTTAAAGATTTCATTCTGACTGCAGCGCAGGAGACATTTTGACAGCTGGTATCTGATTATAATCTGAATTGAATTGATGTCCATTTGGCCATCTGACAATTTGACCAAAGTGAGGAAATCACACTTAGATAGCAAGGTTTTAAACATCTTTAGGCAAACCGACTGCTGTGTTTGTTAAACTGGCAAAAATATCACAACAAAAGAAGCGAAATAGAAAAAGCAAAATACCTCCATGTTGCTTTGGTGTATTATATAATAATACATATATAATATATAACATATGACATACAGTATATAACACACAATATATCATTGTTATTTTGAAAAATAGGACAAATCCCGATTTTTGTCTTATTTCTGTGACAGAAGACATTTTGATGCTGTATTAAAAAGCTAAAATCATAGCTATATGCATGAAGCTTCCATCTAGACTTTACCCAAATTTTTGTGCCTATCTGCATTTAATTCTGAAGATTACAAGCAAGGTGAGAGGTGTTTCAAATCAAGTTAAGCATTGCAACTTTAACTGTTGCTAAATAATTATAACACATGTAGTGCCAGTATTTGAAATCAGGAGTAGATCCATTTACACGCATGAATGGATTTAATAAGACTAAATAGACATGAATTGGTATTGGACTTACTTTGCTATGAGGTAATTTAAGGACAGACGGAGAATAGCCAAGAAGAGAAACATAGGAATTGCCCAGCCATGCCACACAGCATACATATAGAGCTGTGGATGAAAGAAAGAAAATAATCTCCATAATATAACTGATATAATTAATATAACTAATGATATATGTTTCAATTTCAGGCACAGTATGCAAATGTGTACTATGGTATTTATAATATTGATTGGAGCAAGAAGGGAGTTTTATTCCCTATGATGTCTACTCACAGGACACAAACCAGTTACACAGAATTAAAATGTACATTCAAAACATTTTAATAGAATATTAAAAATGTTTTTAATTAAAATTGTTCTTCAAGTTTCAAACTGACATTTATTCTTGCTTTAGAGTTCTGGATTATTGTGATTAGGACTATTAGGCTTAGAATTATCAGAACTAAAATAAATTTAAACCACTGTAATCTCATGTTTAGAAAATTACAGACCCCTTGGCTGTTCTTCCCTTATTTGAGAATGATGGCTATATATACACACAGTACTGTGCAATAGTCTTAGGCACCGTTTTTTTTTTTTTTACTTTGTTATAGATTTTTATTTTATGAATTTAACATCATCAAGTCAGTACTACTGTACAGCATTTCAGATTTCTAAACATTAGTTTTCCAGCACAAAATTAAATATTACAGAAAATTGTTTGTATGTCAGTAAAGAAAGCAGCATATTACATAAGAGACACTTTTCAGCCAAAAAAAAAAACCCATAATGCTGGGTTTTGCTGCAAAAATAAGACAAAGTCTCCAGAAGAACTGTGGCTGGTTCTACAAGATGCTCAGTAAAACTTATAGCTCATTTCCTTATAAAACTGCAAATTGTACCCAAGAGTACTTTTGTTTTAAAGCAAAGTCATCACACCAAATATTGACTTTGTTTCATTTATTACTGTTTACTATGCTTTATAGTATTTTTTAAATGCAGAAACATTTCATTTCATGATTATTATCTTTTCTCTACAGCATTTTTTTTGCATGTACCAAAGACTTTTGCGCAGTACTGTATAAATAAAATGTTTAAACTCAATCTGATCATACAGTAGCAGAATCAATCGGTATAATAATACAGTCACTTTAACAAGAGAATATTGAAATGGATTTTATAGGATTTTTAATGTTTGGCTTAACAGTGTTGAGGGTGCTGCTTTTTGTTTTATGAAAATGACTGTGCTCTCACAATGAAGGCGATGGCTGATGTGTAGACAGAGTGCCAGCTGGATAAGGCAGAAAGGTTCCTCATGAAGTTAGTGACAGGCTTAGCCCCTCGTTCTGGGAACACATTTACAAGCACAGAAAAACCATCAGAATCATGCCTTCCCTAACTGTAGAAGAAAAATATTTTAGTAATCATATTGCCCATATTCTATCCTATTGAGAATATCTGGTAGAAATCTAATGTTACAGCTGTTATTATCACAACAACACTTACTGAGTCGTCTCATATTTTCAGTTAATCTGTAACGAGAGCAGAAGGCCACAGTTAATTATTTACTAGGGCACCAACAGCCAACAAGCACTGAATGGTCTTAAAAAAACAAAAAATCAAACAAACAAAAAAAAGAAAACAGGCAAACAACAGTACAGCGAATTCATCAACCTTTCTCAGGTAAATAATACAGCACAAAAGCAATTGCTTTTCTCAACTGAATGCTATCAGTCCAAGCACAAAGCTATGCTACAAGGTAAACTGCTTTCAGAAGGATCACAGTGTACATGGACTACCATTTAGACATGCTTTCCATCAGGGGAAAGTAATCATTCTTTTTATAGCACTTGGTTGTTTAATGATCCAAAATAGTGGGGACTGTGAGAACCGCCATGTCAAAAACCCATCTGAGCCATCAGTCTTAGAACAAAAAAGGTGCAAAAAGGTTTATGTCAGCAGCAGTGCCAAAGACATTTACAGCTGTCCCACTGTGTTGACTGTCTCTCTAGCCAGGGAAAAGCTTTATAAAAAGGATGCGAATGACAGGCTTTCGTCACCTTTTAGCGCTGAGTGGCTCCTCCGTCTCCACCATGTTCTCTTCAGGCTGGAAGCGGAAGTCCTCCATGTACACACCAAAGCGCTCATACAGCCACTTCCAAAGCTTCGAGCTCACAGACTCCTTCTGCTTTTCACCTGTCACAAAGCAGAGAAGCACTGTCAAGTAGGGCTGGGCTATTAATTAGATTTTAAGACTGATGATAATGTTTGGTATCTCACTTAATTAATAAAAAAAATACCACAGTGCTGTCTAATTCTGGTTGTTAAGAAGGTGTTGATTAATTTTCTATAACAGCAGCTCTGATGGCTGTAATTCAAATGATAGGTTTACATTAAAGCACTCGCTCTGATATGCTGTCATTTCTATAGTAACAACTTACACAAGGACTGGTATGGTTGAAGCTTCACATAAAACGCTAAAAAAAATAAAACCTTGCGTAGTAGTCGATATGTTGAAGTTTTCTTTGAAATGTTTATTTAGCATTTTGGAAGTAGTGTCCATTGCCATTGCTTTGTAACAGGCATAGGTAAAGCTGTAACTTAGTTTCTGACTCAGGAAAGTAATGTTTCTTGGCAACATGCCAAATTGCATTTTGTTTTCATTTCAGGGTATAACAATAATTCAGCTTTACAATAATTGTTGATTATTGTCCTATAACAGCATGTCCCCCAAGTGTTTTATTCCTTACACAACTCCATTGTAAAATGATAAAACTATCAGTTACAGGTAAAAATCCAGACCGATAGTTTTTCTCAGTTACATCTGCTGTGGGAGCAGCTGAGAAGGGTCTGCTGTCATTATACAGTATGAAAGTGGCCTCTAGAGAAGAAATAAAGACTATCAATAACAAATTTTGTTGTGCTATTTGAAGTAATTTCGATTAATAAAGTTTTCTGTCTTAATCTATTAATTGTAATTAAATTGGTCAATATTTCAGTGTTAAGTAAAATAATCATAAGGATCATTTTTACCATTAACTAATGAAAATAGCAGCTCTGTCCACCAATGATGCAAGAAAACGTGTAAATGTAAGTGTAGGTTATTCACCATGGTTTCAAGCCAAAAAACCCACGTTAGGTTACAATGCTTCACAGCTCACCTGTTCCATTGACAGCAGGACCATGAGCTTTGGAAGGAGGGGGTGGGGAGTCCTCTGGTCTGAGAGGAATACAAATATTTAGTAGAAAATACAATTATTAAATACTAAACTCTGAATAGTCTGAAAGCGTAAACAGAAGAAACCAATGCTCTTCTCATACCTGGTCTTTAGGATTTCATTCATTTTCTGTTCAAGATCAAGTCTTTTCAACCTCTCTTTCTCAAGCTCCTGCTTCAGTGTCTCAATGTTCATCTCCTCTCGAAGTTTCCTCAACTCTTCCTCTAAAGGAGACAGAACAATACAGTACAGTGAGGCTGTACCTGAGAACAGATGAGGGAATTGCTGGCACCATTTAATAGCTGTATGATTATGCTCATAAAATGAAGATGGTCTATAGGACTTCTTTCTGGACTTACACAAAACGTACAGAAACATAAAAAGTTGTGACATTAGAGTCTCTGGGCTGCATTTAGGATAAAGACAAGCGGTCAGCTCCAATTTACATTATAAACACTCCTCATATTTGACATCCTTTGCCAAGAATTTTTTTTTTTTTTTAACATGGACTCAATTCCACTTTGTCTAAACACAGGTTCAATCAGGCCACAGCTCCAACATACAAGGTTACCTGGAACATAAAATAATCCTCATCTATAATTCAGCCCCGGTTTAACCTCTAGCAATGGCATTATCCTAGTAATAACGACCCTTTAGCGCTGATCAAAGGTAAGGTGAGATAAAGGATGGAGGGAGGAACCTGAGTATCATTATGACCAGCCACCACCAAGACTTCAAACATATAGTTCTTTAAAATGAAAATGTAGTACGACTATGTAGTTGTCAATCTGAAACAAAGCCAAAGCACTCCTTCTATTCCCACGTCATAGTAACAAGCCTCGTCTTTATACTCCTTATGTCCATTCATCTCACGAATATATCTGAAGTTGCTTTGTATAGTTCTGATTGGCTGTTGTAGGATCATTCTGCCACTTTTTTTTTTAAAATCAACATCTCTGCTTGCATGTTAAAATG
This sequence comes from Ictalurus furcatus, assembly GCF_023375685.1. NCBI lineage: Eukaryota > Metazoa > Chordata > Actinopteri > Siluriformes > Ictaluridae > Ictalurus > Ictalurus furcatus. The sequence continues at coordinate 17,934,114 of NC_071262.1, forward strand.
AATTTTCCCCTCTTTTTATACTCACATCAGACCACTCCAAAACATCCAAGGAGTTTGATTGAGCTGAGGTTAAACCAGGGATAACTGCATGAATCATTGCCATATCCAAGAGATAAAAAGGATCCTCTCCATGGCTTACATCCCATTAAGTCAATGTTTTTCTATATAAAAAACATTGCTTAGTTCTAAGGGTTCCAGGCAGAATAACCTGGCCTTTTCGTTTTAACCCAGTGAGGTGAGTATTTCCATCTAACAGAGTTGACCAGTTATCGATCAGCTTCCTCAAAAACATGTATGTATGAATTGAAATACAGTAAATTTACTGGGACTAAATCTAAATAAAATTTATACCTAGTTTCATGTAAGTATTTAAAGAAAGATTTCCAACAGGATGTCAGGTTTAGGGTGTATATAAACATATTGAACCTGCAATCTGAATAAAATTCATTCTTAGTGGCCAGAATGATGGTTGGGAATGGTTGGGAATTTGCACAGCCTCAACACCAATTATTCAACACATTATTTAATTATTGTGTGTTCATGAAGGGAATCTTTGTTTTCGATCAAATAAAACACTAAACTGTTCCTTTGGAGTCGACCAAAACCCCTGGATTACAGTAGAACTAACTCCAAGCCTTCATCAATGTTTCCCTGCACATATTAAATAAGCTGCCATCAAACCGCAGTCTAAACCATGAGCCTCATGTTACAACATGCCATTCCGATTAAGATTCTGAGACATGTGCTTTGCAGGTGTTTGCCGACTGAGCTGACTGACCACAAGTCTTGCATCTAGGGGAGCGTCACCAGCCCACAGCACGCAATGCAGTATGTAGCTTCAACAGGAGAAACTGCACCTTTGTCCAGCAGCAATTTCTGCATTTGTTAGCAGAAATTGGTCCCTGCAAGTACATCCTTATGGAATTATGGAGTTTTTAAACATGCATGACTTCTAAGTTACTATAAAAATTTAAATCATGCATATATACAGGTTAATCATTTTAAAACCAGTAAAACTTCATTCATTCAGCGGTTTAGCAGAAGTGCTATGTGTGCTATCTTGCCTGTTAATCTGCATGCCTGCCAGACTCACATTTAACCTTACAGGCTTGTGTTCCAAGCACAGGAAACTGTTACCCCAGTAGGCACGAGTGCCAGCACTGCGATACGACTTGGGCTCGAATCAGTAACAGCTTGTAAATATTGAGCAAGCCAGCGATGTTTGTGGGTTCCTGATTGGAATAACACATTAGATTCTTTTGTTCTGAGTGAGGCTGCAGGAAACCATCAATGACTTACGTTGGTATTATGAGCTCACCAGCCAATCCAAGTGTCAGAAAGAAGAATGGACTTGGGCCCTCCATGAATACTGCTTTGTTCTTAAGGCTTGTGCTCAATCTGGAAGAAATACTTTAAGGAACACTCCAGAACTTCTTAATCTTTACTGACAGTATCTGTAGCATGTGTGTACTATCCATATACAACAATCCTGATGTTTCCTTGTACTGAGAAAACAACACTACAATGGAAGTCTAAGGGCACTTTTTGAATTCTGTCAAATATATAGTTGGAAAGTCTGCTGTAAAACAGTTTGATTCATCCATTTAGAGATGGACTACTTTTTCCAGAGGAAAGTATTTGTGGTTATGTGTGAGCAACATAGTTGTATGGGTGTGATTAAGCATTATTACTACAAAACCTTTGTGAAAGTAACATGAATTACTGTATTTGTTGTATTTCCATGATGGATTGGTTTAAATTCCACAAGAACATCTTTAGGAAAAAAAAAACACTCTTATGTCTGTCTCCTGACAACTGAAGACTGTACTGTTAGAGTGTAATGGTTATAAGTGGCACAGCACAGGGAAAAGTATAGAAATTCTTGTCTGTAGTAATAGCACATACACTACAGATGCACTGGATCTGTAGGTTAGAATGAAAAATGACTATTCTTATAATGAAAAGGCAAATAAAAAGACTTGATGCCAACTACATCGATGGGGATGCCTGCACTGCCAACAGGTTGAGCACTTCTTGTTATTAATTTGTATGCCTGAAATTCCCTTAAATATACTTCAAACAGGAAGGAAGAAATTCTTCTGCTGGTTACAATGATAATTCCATATAAATCCTACAAACATCCAAGCACATGTTCTTGAGATATCAGGCTAACAAGGATCTTGGATGGACGGAAAGATGATGGGTGGATGGATGGATGGATAGATGAAGGGATGCACAGACAGACGAACGGATGGATGGATGGATGGATAGATGGAGGGATGGACGGACAATCAAATGGATGGATGGATGGATGGATAGATGGAGGGATGCACGGACAGACGAATGGGTAGCTGAATGGATGGATAGATGGAGGGAATGCCGGACAGACGAATGGATGGATGGATGGATGGATGGATAGATGGAGGGATGCACGGACAGACGCATGGATGGACGGATGGATGGATGGACAGACAACCTGGACATATAATGCCTCCAACATCTGGTGGTGGAAGCATGAAAAAGACTATTTCTTTAAGCACACACAAAATCTTTACACAAAGCTCATTTAATTTCTGTCACTTTAATATATTAGAGTGACTGAACAAACCCCAAAACTAAATTACTTTAATTAAAACTACTGTGCTTGCATTCACAGTCAGTATTCCAAACACTCAATTATCTTTTGTTTATTTGGCATAGAGGAAAATACAGCTCAGACATTTTCTCTTTGCCTTCTTCAGTGCACTCAGATATGATTCTTGTGCAGGTAATTACAACAGAGTCACACATTGTCACTTTTATACTTGCATGCTATTTATTGACTATGCATGACGACCCTTAATTCTTGTATTGCACCACCCCTTATGTAAACACTCTTTATTTAATGATGGATTAAGCCTGACTCTTACTCTGTGTACACAGTATCACTGTTCACCTTTGCTGCTCTTTGAATATATAATGACTCATACTTTTTTAATTACCTGGTGAAGGAAGCCCAGTTTATAGTGCAGTAAAGGTATATAAAAGTATAGACAAAAGATGTGTTGTATTTTGGCTCATCTGTGTCAAACACGTTAATAAATCTCATTAACCGAAGCTGATTTGTCAAGTCAGGACATGTCCTGCTTGCTCCCATGACAGTTAAACCAACCTGTCACTAAACAAAGCATAGACCTTTCTCGCAATGACTGAGTCGTCATATCCATAGTGGATAGTAGTGTGAGTGACAGCGAATCCAAACAGCTCATTAACAGTATATTCTGGATTAATGTCAACAGTAAATCACTAGGTACATTATTCACACTAGTCTAGCTAGCTACTTCGTTTAAAAGCCATAATAAGTGTTCTTTAAACAAAGTTTTGTCTCATACAATAGGTTTACATCCATCCAAGGTCAAAACACATTTTAATTTTCTCATAATTTACACTGCAGCATCACCTTTTTTCCCCAGTGTCAGAAACGACTCGTTCAACTCCTCCTTTCAGTCTGCTCTGATTGGTAAGATGTCCCAGGCTGTTGTGATTGGTCTACTGCAGAGGTTCTCAACCTTTTGCAACTAAAGCCCCCCCAAGTCTTCCCTATCATGTGGCAGCCCATATATACCTAATCTATAATCTGTTTTTTTATAGATAGATAGATTTTTTCTTTGCTTTTGTGGTTTTTTACTTTTTTTAATTACTTTTCATAACTATTATGATTTTTGAAAAATACTTTTATAAAACTATATAACAGACAGGTATGGAACATGGGTGATATAAAATGTTTCTGAACACTATAACTACTTTGAACAAGAGAACTAGGCTGTAATAACATGTACTATTTTACATGTAAAACATTTTGCATTCCATTTGTCTTACGTTCTAAAAACATTTGCATAAGAATGATTTTGTTATGTGACAGTGTTAAATCTCCAGCTCTCAGGCACTCAATGAACAGAGCAGATGCAGAGAGAAATGTGAGTGCAGCGGGAAAGTAGGACCTCCTGCTTGCAGGACAGTACTGGTGACATAAGACAGAAAGTCGTTAAGGTTTGTCCAAAAAGTCGCTAGGTGCTTTTTTTTTGCAAAAAAATGTCACTAAAGGGGTCTAAGCTAGCTAGCTAGCATTGGCAACAATAAGGGCATGAGCAGGGCATAGTTAATTCACTCATCTGGAGATGGAACGGTTGCATAGTTGTGGTCTGCAGCAGGAGCAGGTTTCACACACAATGCCGGCTTGTCAAGAAAACATTATGCTGGATGTTCAACAGATGTCTGATCTATCCATTTATATAGAGAGAGTACAGCCCCATGTTTTAGCTGTTTACGGCCAGTGGTCTTTGAGTAGTTCGAATAGATTCTTTGCAATGCTGGCCGCAGACATTCATGCTGCCCATCCTCGTCCTGGCAAACAGCACAAAGCCATTTCATTCTCGCTTTGCTTAAATGATGTTTGCTTGAATTATTTGTGCACTTAGAGACACTAAAATGGACACAGTCACTGTTCACTATCTCACCAAAGGTTTTAAAACACTACTACCCATGTTACCACAGAACTGTAAAAAAGGTCCATTCTGTACAGTTCACATCCATTACACTACTAGTGATAGAAAATGCTAATGAATGACCCAATTGCTAGTGCAAGCATAGGTGTTGGACAAAAGCCTTTATAACCCAGTGACAACATGCACATGCTGTGCTCAGCTATGCCTGTTATTATCAAAGTACATGGTAAGACTGGTTGTGGGAATACAGTGACAGTTCTCCTAAAACACTTCCATGTAATCATTATTTTTACCACAAGTAATTTTCACATGACGGGGAAATAGGTCCTGTCTCTCAAGTCCTAGTCTCAATGGAGACAGAAATAAGTACTACAGTTACAAATGAAAGAAGAAAAAAAACAATGTCAAGTGTGTTAGAAAGATGCTCGGCCTCCACAAGCAATGCGCTTGTCATAGATTTTCTGGAAATTTACTGGAAGGATGAACACCCATCTATAAATAAATCAATCCTGTCTATCCAGTTCTACTCTCAGTAGGGACAGAAATACCCAAGAACAACAGATGAGTTAAGACCAAGGAAAGCTCTAGTATTGTTGAGCATACTATCTAAGATATCACTGTAAATGATGACACTGTCATACTGGAACTCAGGATTAGAAATGTTTCATCATAAGATACAGGTGGTCAGTCAGAAGAAATTTGTATTGATCCACAGTGATGATTTGACAAGATGACAAGTGGACCCAAATCATGCCAGCAACATGCAGCATAACAGAGCCACTAGTTTTTCAGATGTGTCACCCATCTGTATATGTAGAGATATATTATAATTATAATTATTCTATTGTATAACTGAATGCCCTCAGGTTGTCATATGAGCCAGAATTTTACTGAGACACAAGCAGAAGCTAATCTAATGAAGGCATTAATGAAAGTGATGAATCTCACTTGTTACAACAAGCTAATCATTTTTAGCATATGCAGAACTTAGATGTAAAACCTTCTTTTGTACATACAATTATCTTGGTGAACAAAAAACAACAACAACAAAAAAAAAACTACAAAAATACAAATATCTAAAAAACCATGCTACGGTAGGTCTTTTTTAAGGTCTTTTATAAATTTTAAGTTCAATAATTATTTTGCATGGCTAAAATTTTCAAACACTAGGTCCAATCTGGAGATTATTATATTGGGAAAGAAATAGCAAATAAATAAATAAATAAATAAATAAATAAATAGATAATGTTTGTGATGACATTGCTTGAGCACTTATTTTCTTTTCACATAATAGCACTTACACATGAAAGTAAACATCTGACTACATTAAATATAAACAACAACAAAAAAAGAAAATTATATTTCCATCCAGGCTTGTTCTGACTGGCTGCTGGCAGCCAGGGAAGCGTGTTAGATATATAGCTGCAATCAAACGATCAGAGATACTGAATTCTCAGAAATAACATAAATAAAATCAAATGACAGTATCAGTAACAATTCAGGTCTTAATCATCCAGCTATAACCTAACTTATACTTAGCTTCAGCAAGCGGCGTCTGATGTCCCACAGTCCAACTTCACTAGTCTTGCTGGTCTACCCACGGCCTTTTTAATTATCGTAACAAGGGTGCAAATATTACTGGAGGGCACTGTAGTATTATCCGTAGCTTTGAGGTCACTTGGCAAAGAATCAAATACTCGCTACAGTTAATCAATACCCATCTTTTTTGTGTTATGCAACTACCTATTAATAAATCTTACCTAGATTTACAGACAGCAACATGAAAGTCCTTGATTAGCCTTTGTTGCTTTTCTGTACAACAGTACCCATGAGCTACACACACACACACACACACACACACACAGTCTAAAATTAGAACCATCTGTCTCTTGATACCTCTGATGTATGACAAGGCATCATACAGTATAACCGATTAAAAGGTCATGTGCTATAGAAAGCACTTTCATGTTTTTATCAGACTATAAATAAATATGAAGAAAATAATTGTGTATCTTAATTATATAACAACAGTGATCAGAATCTGTGCTTAATTGTGTGTGCGGTATGTGTGTCCGTATTGATCATTAACTTTGATCTCTGTTTTCCACGGTGGTACAGGTCACACAGCTCAGTGAAACACATTGAACCAGTAAAAAAATGCCTGCTCAGCTCAGCATGATTAGACTGGTAGAGGAAACAAACAATGATTTACTCTGAAAAAGGACACATGCACACTAGAGAACAGCGGCTCTGGTGACCTCAATGTTTATGAGCACAAAACTTTACAGATCTGAGGACTGGACAAAGGGTCATCTTGGAACAATTACGCTCATTTACATTTGTTCTTGGGGTCAATGAAGTCTTTGTTATTACTATCTGATATTAGTAGGAAATGTTTGGTGTGGGAGAGTAACAAAAATAACATAGTAAGTGAAGCAAGTACCCAAGTGCAGGATCTCTAGCAATGCTGAAGCAGTACTTACGAAGGAAATGTTTCTCCAATAAGGCGATTTCAAGGTGACCCTTGACCTCATTGAGCCTGTCTGCCTCTGTCCTCTGGTAGTCCTGGATAGAAGCAGCCATGACGACAGACCCTGGACCAGCCTGGACACACAGTGGGAGAGAAATATCAAGAAAGTGAGGTTATATATCATAGGCACAGATTCGGAACATAATGTCCATTACAGGTGAGAAAATACCAAGGTGCAGCCGTTATATCACTCAGGTGGGCCTGGGTGTTGGTGCCACTGTGCGGCTAATTGCATACTCAGAGCTGTTAATGCGTAGATACCAACACTATTCAAAAGATAAATCACTCTATTTAACCTCTGTAGCTCATTCCTTCAACCTTTTCGATGTAGACAACAAAAGCCAAATAGATCTTCTACATGGCTGCAATTTACTTTTCTATTATAAATAAAGCATTACAACTTTTCATTCAACTGAGAATTTTGCCTCATAATATATTTACATTTACATTTATTCATTTAGCAGATGCTTTTATCCAAAGCGACTTACAAATGAGAAAATGCAAGCAAATATTAAATTCTTTTGTGCTGAGATTGTAGAATTTGAAAGGTAATCCATAGTTTTCCCAATTTGTAGTCATCTGGGAGATCCAGGAATTGTGCAAAGTCCAACAGAATGTAAATAATTTAATCAAGTGGTTTAGAAGTTGATAATAGTTGATCCAATTAGATCACAGAAACCAGTGGCAATGTAGTGGCTGCAAAGTATTAGCACAGTACTACTGGCCTTGACAGGGCTGTAACAGGGCTACTGACTGTTTACGAAATATTAAGTGTGTAGGAGTTTGCACATGCAAATACTCTATTTGGAAAAGCAGCGGTTGTAGCGCCCAAGTCTAAAGCTTGCACAGGGGCCCAATGTGACAAACTGCCATCAGTAGACCCTTCTGTAAATAGGCAAATAAATCCCCTAAGCCCAGGCTAAATGTAAGAACAATAAAAATGGATCAGTGTGTTTGCGCAGCACATCTTGAAGAGGTTAACAGTAAGGCTAGTGCAGTTCAAGGCTGAAATATAATACTACAGTGCACATGTGCACATAACAGTACAATAATAATAGTGACATCACCGCTGCCTAGGTACCATCAAAGGTTAAAATTTCCTAGAAATTAGTGAGTAATTCTCATTTACGACTCAGTAAATCAGCTGTGACTTGTCCAGCTCCCATTACTCTAGCCTCCACAGGACATTAAACCGGCATCTTCCTGGAAGTACCCCATTGGCAGGTACAGAACAAGGCTGAGGTCAACACTCAAAAGGTCCCTATGGGAAGCGTACACAATCCAACTGGAGCCAACACAGATGTTATTCAGAAGCTTGTCGAGACGCAACCTATCTGTCAACTGATATAAATTCTAAGGGCAAGACAAAGCATGTTTTAAGCAGAGGACAGAGCCTAAAACAATTCTGCACAAAGTATCTGCATTTTATCCACCTTAAACAGTATTAATTTGATCAGCAGCTTTTAAAATAAAAAAGCAAATGTGCAAATAGGGGAAAAAGTTAGATACTAGGACACTAGATACTAGGTCTTGCATAAATCCAAAAAATAAAATGTAATATGCAAACATTAGATTAACCTCTTACCCTACAATAATAACAGAAGATCGGTTGAAGTTCCAACAACAGGAAGAAGCAGTAGACACAAAAAAGTGCCTCAAATGGACATTTTGTATGTCATTTTGTACTTTTGCATGTTATTGCTATGTGATAAGTTTAAACAAAGCTCCGGGAGTGAGTCTAAAATCCTCAAAGAACCTGCCCTGTTTTTCCGTTGAGCCTGTTCAGCAACCTGAAAAGCTGTCCTGGGTGGAGTCAAGTCGGCCTGCTTCCTTTTTACAGCTAAACTTTGGATTGCAACAGAGTTCGCTTATTCATATGTGTTCACTGGTAGCACATGCACACCTGCCAATCAAGCACAGGCTGCAGAATGAGCAAGAACACTAACTGCATAGACACACCTTTCTGAATATCATGATTAGATGTGGCAATTTAATTCATTTTAGTTCATATGCAACATATCTTTAGTGTGATATGTAAGATATATTTAATTAAAAAAGGAAAACCTAAAACTATGAAAAAGCAATAATAATATGATGGATACTCCATTATCACCACAGTTTGGAGCAAAAAGCCCACACACCAGAAACACTACAACAATATTGGACTTACTATAAGGACACATACTGTATATCTGACCAAGAACACTATAGATGAGAAATGTGCACTTTTCTCTTTACAACAATAACAACAACAGTAATAATAATAATAATAATAATAATAATAATAATAACTGCAATCTTCATATATCAGAGTTAACAATAAAAGCCCACTATCAGAGCACCCAAACATCTCTGTTTTCCAAAAACCAAAGTTAGTGATTTAGTCTAGCATTCCCTAGAGAGTCTGGTACGATTTGTCAATAATTGTGAACAAGAACCAATTACTTTCAGAGAGAGGCCATTTGCAAACATTTGCCAGCATTGCTAACAAGAACATCCTAGCAGACAGAGAGGGAAAAATTTCAATTTTACTACTAAAACCACAACATATATCAGTGGATGGGATAGCTCCATGCTAACATGCTAAGAAATGCTCGGATTTATAAGCAACCAGCTGAGAGTGTAAGTTTACTGAGATTGTAATTGTTACAAAACGAACACAAGTGATAGAATGTAATTTAATAAGTAAAAAAATTAACTCTTTCATTACTGACATAAAAGGAAACCAATTCAATGATTCTACCTAATAGCAATACAAAATAGCTCAATAAAAATTATGCAGTATACAATACATGGTGAAAGAAAATATGCAGTTGTGACGCACAGCACATTTGTCCTGCAAAACACGAACTCCTCTGCTTTCAACTGGCCCACAGTTGGCTAATTCACAGCTTCATGCTGATGAAGTCAGTGCAAAACCAAAAGTAATTGCAAATGTGCATCTTTCATCGCATGTCCTTTCCTTTCAGTGAACTGGCTTACCCGACAGGAAGATTGCATGTTATGTTATGTATTTGGTCTGACAACTGCTTTATCAAAAAAAGCAGAAGAGTGTAATTATTACTTGGCCATGACCTGACAACACAAGGAGTCAAAACACGTAAACGCTCAGACTAAACTGTACATGTTGGCACCTCTGCATTTGACTGACATGGCTGATGATTAACCACGGACGTTTCCCATGCTGTTACAGTACACTTAAATGTTGAGGTAATTACTCTGAAATCTTTAACACTAGAACGATTTTAGACAGAACATAATGTGTGCTATAATTGCAGAGTCAAGCATTGCAACTGGAAATCATCTGTACAGTTTATTTTCTATGTTAACGGGAAGCCATTCAAGCTAAGAAATCTAATCTATTTATAAACAATTCAATATTAAAATAGACAAAGGGAATAACATTTTTTCTCATAACCTTATTAGTAATATAAGCACAAGCACTTAAATGTTATACAGTCATTAGAATTTAATGAAGCCAGGAGTTATTTTAAGTCCAATGGTCAAACCCATTAAGACAGTGACTTAACCCACACTGCACAGTAGGACAATGTCTCCTGTATTACTATTATGCTGGAAGACTAGAGGAAGCAAATTATTCTGATTAGGACCCATGACTTTATAATAACACTCACTGAATCCCGTATATCCTCTCCATCTTTAACGGAGGCTGGAGGTTTTATCAAGAGCTCGTCATTGCATTCACTGTCCGACGCGTTGGGCGACTCTGCGATGTCCAGGAACTCATCACGCTTCGGTCCTCTGAACCTTATCTTGTCCAGTCGCTTTAGCATCTTCAGAACACAGTTCTGCGCCTTTATCTTAGCATGGTGGATGGCAACTCTGCGGGGACAAAAAAATAAGGAAACGCCTGAAATATATAACACTGATCCAGAAACACAAGAAATAACATGAAATTTACGAGTGAGACTTATGGAGGTGTGACTGAAGGGAGTAGGCAAGGATGAAGAGAGAATTATATCATGAATAAAAATGTAAAAACAGTAAAATAAATAAATAAATAAAATAAAATAAAAAATTCAAAATCAGTCATGAATGTAATAACCTTTCACTAAATATACCTTTGTTAAACATTCACAGCTTGAGCTATTCCTTTCTAAACTGACACATCGACTAATCAGTTGGAGAACCAAGATTCTGTCAAATGGCTAGCTGTATTTCTTTATTTCTGTATTTTTATTGCCAGAATTAGACAATTTCTATAATGGACTGTCGTAATTTGGTCAGGTCTAAAGAATTTAAAGCTCATTTAGCAGTTAATATATTTTAGTTTTCATTTTATGTCATCCAAGCATTAAATTGAATGTTATAAGCTCGATACAGTCAGTGTGTAAGTTACTTTCTAAATAATTTTAATGTCCTGTGCATATTAGTTGTTTTGCTTAACAAGTTGATGTCAGTGAAACAGGGAAACAATATTCAACTGATTATTTAGTTCCTTCAATATTTATGCATATTACTTTGTTACATTTTATTAAAAAAGTGTCATAATCGAGAAAATCCAACCACACAATTATACTAGCTAACAACAAAGCAACTGGCAACTATTCGTTTTTTTAATTCCAGGGCGAGTACTAAGAAATACGGTCACAAGTGTGATTTTTGTCTTTTTCATTGTGCAAAAAGTTTAACACTCAACAACATGTTATGTAGTCACATGAAAGTTTCCATTAAGGTAATTTTATGCTAAGTGTTAATTACCAGACATACTGTTTACTCTATATGATCTTCGTTGAACCTGTCTAACATGTCTTCTATCAGAAAAGGACAGACACATGAAGAGAGGATAAAAATACCAACCCTGTCTGGGAAAAAAAACATTCTCAGTGAATAAAGAACTCATTAGCAAAGTGAGACAAAGACATGCTCTATTGGTAGAGTGCACAGGAGGAATTCTGGGCTTTCAGACAGCCTCACTATCATAATGAGAGCTTTTGGGAAGGAGAGGAAAATCTCTGAACTGGAGGGGAAATAGTCAGTTTGTGGAACAAGTTGTATGAGAGAGGGTGACACAGACATGGGCTGGGTTTCTAACGGCCCAGTAACATCACCATGTGAAATAAAAGCCATGCTTTCCCTTTCTGAATGAGTCAGCCTGAATGGGAGAAAACCTTTTGCTTAATACCATGTAAAACCCCCTAGCTGGGTTAAGAAATGCAGCTACATAAATTATGCAAACAGGCTTTCTGGTTCTCCAAATATTACAAATGTTCTCTGGAGCCATAGTTCTTACAGTGGGGTCTGCAACATATAGCCAGGGAGGGGGCGTTTTTATTATTAATTATTCTTATTTATGGGGAAGCTCATCATCAACTACTAAAAAAGTGGCTATAGGTTGTGTATTCATTATAATTATTTCAACAAAACAACTAGTCATTAAATTCAAGCAATTTGTAGTCAAAGTTTCAACTATTTAAAAGCAAAGATAAACACGTTAACTTGAAACAACTGCAAGTTTAACAAAACTAGCAAAGATGAAGTTAATACAGCATGGAATGTTTCATACCTACTTTTTTAAAAATAGAAATGGTTTGGGTTTTGTGAGTGAATATATTTGGACAGGGAAACTGAGAAATTTTATTTTACACTGGAAGAGGTAGAGGTATGAACACATAAATAGATTAGCTAGTCTACCAGACAATCTCCAGTGTGCTGTCCATTCCCATATTTTGGTTGCCAGGCTAAAAACTGAACAGGTGAAAAAAATGGTAGTTAACATAATGTAATAAAGTATGGTGAGCTAGTTAACTAGTTAAGTGCATTAATACAGACTAAGTAAATTGATTGAGTATATGGTCATGTAACATTTGGTATGATCATTATTAATTTGTTAGTCAGTCATTCAGAAAGCACTTCATCCTGATCAGGGTGGCAAGGAAAAACACAGTGCATTTGATCTTTGGTCAGTGTTTCAGCTACTAGATATTTTGTTCTGTCCGCGTATTGCAAAAAAAATATTATTTGAGTCTGACTAATATCTTTATTTTCTCTCCATATGTTTAACAGTGAAGTGACTGCATGTTGTGCTAGCAGAAGAGTTATAGGATGGCTTTGCTGTGGAATTTATTTAAGAACCCCTGCTATAGAAATACAAAATTCAGTATTAAGGCAATTAAAGCAGTAGGTGAATTTTCCACATTCCATTCCAACACTCTCTGGAAATGCTGCAACACAAATTCATAAAGTTTTGCTCTGATCTGAACCATATGGAAGAACTGTTTCATGGCGAATAACAAATTAGGCAGCACATGTATTACTGGATATAAAATAGAAAAAACTTGAAACTCATCTAGAAGCCAGAAGCCCACACTGAGCAGAAAACTCAGTGTGGTGCGCCAACTCAGTATTCAGCACAGTGGTTTGACCTCAGAGCCAAAAAAACCCAGCCTGGGAACAAAGCATGTGGGCCTGATCTCAGTCGCTCCAAAGCTCCAGCTCTGCTCCCTTTTTCTACCTTGAGCAGGAGCACGTACTTCTCATGATAACGAGAGAACCCAAGACAACGTACCAGCCTCCTCATCCAGCAACAATCTACTCTTGGAATTTCCTCAATCAAAAAGAGGCTTTCTGATTTGTTTAGACTGGCTTTGTATATAGAAAAGTCTAGCGATTGTTTAGGACATTCAGGCTTGCTCACAAGTCACATGTATTTAATACATTGTTAAACATACAACATTAATAAATAACTTAATCTTAGCTTAGCACTATTTTATTATATAGCCAATACTATGATATATTACATATAGTACTTTGTTTATTTTCTTGATTTACTACTTTACTTATTTTTTATTACCTTGTTATTTCACATCTTACTTACTACCTTGTGTGTATTGTAATCTGATGTGTGTCCTTGTGATTTGATGTGCCTTGTACTGCTGTGACAAAACAATTTCCCTCAGGGACAAATAAAGTATTCCCCTTCTCTCCCTCTCTGCCTCTCTCTCTCCCTCCATCCATGCATCCATCCATCCTTCCACCTACCAACCGAGGCAATAAGGAGGTGCAGAAATGAGTACAGTGGTTTAGGAGAGCAGTACAACCCTCTGTGTTTGCCTGCCAGACCCAAATTAAGCACTACAGTCCATATTCCCTGAGCCTTTAACCAATCTAAAATAAATTGGCTCCAACAATATGAATTTTGTAGAGTACAGAAAATTGTGAAATAAAATAGTTTGAAAAGGGTGGATTGGTTTATTCAAGTTGTTCAGACTTTAAAACTGCGAGAATGGTTTGGCTAAGAGTACAGCTTTTACATGGAGCTCACCATGACCTGGCTTAAGACATTTTTAGGAGATGTTTTCAACTCTTAAACGCATTGGATTACTGCGCAAATAAGGGTGTGAACAAATATGATAAAAGTTGGGCATTCTTCCACACAGAATTTATGAGAACAGCCCGTTCTTTACTCAGTCAGCTGTTTGCTCAGATGGAAACGAACAGAGTGTTGAATTCCCATGGATTATTGATGAATGTCACTCTTCCAGCCTTGACCTGCCATGCCATGTAACCACAGCCCGAACAGTCTAAAAGTTTATACTTGTAATTAAGAATACTAGACAACTCGTTGCTGGATTATTAGATCAATGCATGGGTTTTAAAACCTCATAGTCATATACATCACCATCTGAAAAGGCAATCTCTGACAACTATTAATGTATCAATATCAAACATTATCAGAATTGAGTGTGATTCTCTGCTATGAATTTGTGAATTTACCTCATGTAGCTGGACTGGAAATGTGTATGTTCTGTAACCCCTTATATTACAATGACTCTTGGTGTGAACATTATGTTGTGTTTTACAGGCAGAGCTGTAATTTATTTATGTGCTCCAGTGAAAGCAATTACTATTGATATATCAAATGGCAATAAAAGCTTCCAGTTTATATTCTGGTTATAAATCAGTTCCACTCCCAACCACGGAAGTGTCCAAAAAGGTTTGGGTCTAAGTCCAATCTTGATCACACATCTAACTACGTCTTTTATCGGTTGTTATCATGTAATCATCAATGAATGATGTCACACTGCTCCCTACATACTGTAACCTTTCATGCTGCATGACTGAAAATAATCTACAGATTCAAATAAATGAATGCATCTTTATTGATTACATGTTATACCAACAAATATTTATTTGCAAGTCTTAAAGTAGTTATTTGTGCATTATCAGAAATAATGACGACGCTTGACACACACTAGTGACTAGTCTGTCCCCCCGAAAAAATCTAATTATTTGCATATTAGACTTTCTAAAAGCAGAAGATTAAGGAATGACCTAATAAAAAAAAGCGCACTTTTATATTCCCCTATCTAGTACTCTCTTTAAATTCTCCATATCTTTAATTATTTTCCGATTACATTTTTACTTATGTTGCCTTATATTATCAGTAACATATTATCTTATTTAAACTCATCCAAATACACATAAAATATAAAATATACGTTTTATGCTTTGTAGTAATTCTCATAGACATATGCACTATGTCTATGAGAAATTCTACAAAGCATAAAACGTATATTACATATTTAATCATGTGTATTTGAGTATCATGTATATATATATTCAGTATTGACTGTACATTGGTTCTTTAATGTGCCGTATTATTAATTAGTAATAGTACAATCAAGTGATCATCCCAAACATTTAACTTCTTGATGGAGAGATTTCAAAATGTGTGTGTGTGTGTGTGCAAGAGTGACATTTATTGTTTGACTTATTTGGAATTATGACCCCTATTTTGAGCTGGGTTCGTATATCTGGGTTCGTATATTGATCCCGGACTGTTCGAGGAATGACCTATGCTTAATTAGATCATTTACTTTGTTTACTGTTAGCGATAACATATCACACATTTGAAAATGGCATCTAGATGTGAAAAATGAAGCCGTTCAGCTATTTGACAGGATTATTCCATTATTCAATCAGTCTAAGGAGAAGTGTGACATTTTTGACAAATCCATTCACTTTAACAAGACACCAGTACTTAGGATCTGAGGAAGGCATGGTTGTCGTCGGGTTCTGCATCATCAGGTAATATCTGATACATTAGTCATGCACTCATTTTTAGGAAAAAAAATCTCAGCAGAAGTCGCTAAATAACATGAATAATGGGCAATGTTTGGTAATAAATGACTGCTGCGTCTTTATAAACGACACATTTCATTATTAAAGTGCGTTCTTGAATTCTGCGAAGCAAACTGTCACAAAATCCTCCCTGACACAAGGAGTTGTGTGCAATATTAGCTGAAAAATTGTCCATGGGATCAACATTTCAAAAACCGACCAGAAATCGCAGACCATCTGGGTACCTTTGGGATACTCGTTTCAACGTACTACAAATCGGGACACACTCATTTTAAACTCGGATACTATTTAGGATGGATAGCAGGCGAATTGGGATGCAGCAATCGATTCGGTTTGAAGAAATTGATTCATTTTGCTCAAAGGATTCAAATGAATCCAATCACCAACAATATCTTACTGATAAAAGATTAAAGATTGTATATATGTGTATGGACTCAAAAAGAAAAGGGCTATACAAACAAGAAGAAGAAGAAGAAGAAGAAGAAGAACAACAACAACAACAATAATAATAACAACAACAACCAATGCTTATTACTTATTAATAGATAAACCTATTATCTTTATTACCATCATCATTATTATTGTTGTTGTTGATGTTAATAATAATAGTAATATCAATAACAATTATTATTATTATTATTATTATTATTATTATTATAAAGATTATACAGATAAGTGTTGTTGTTGTTGTAATTATTAAACCGGAGCCCATCTCGCCACACAGTACAGGTGCCCCGATATGATGAATGGGCGGGGTCATTAGGCTCACTCAGTTTCTCACATTTCTGAATTCATGTCTAATGCACTCTCAGCAGTCTGGATAAATGTCTCAAATCAAAGTCTGCCGCCTGATTTCCGATGATGTCTGATCCTTTAACGTGTGATCCTTTATCCTATCCTTTATCCTCTATCCATTAGACACTGTATCCTACAGTATATATAGTGTATGCAGGCGCTGCTTTTCAGCAACACCTCTTTGTTCTCCTCATGGTGGGATACAGATGTTCGAAGCAGCAGTGGAAACTTGTACCACAGACAGAGGCGTTGCGCGTAGACGTGCAACAACATCTGGATGCACGCGATCACGACGCAACCTGAAATTCCTTAGATATATAAATATATAATATATACGCCTAAATTGCTGAAATAATCAACAGGCTAACGTGTTTCTGCGACTTCATTTAATAGGACCATCTTAGCCATTTGATTAATTGTCCCTATTTCTGGTTTATTTACTGATTTTCGCATAAGCCAAGTAAACTAACCGAACAGCCTAATGTACTGTATTAGCCCTGACAGTTATTCCGCTCAGAGCTGAAGCAGTGCACGAGGGAATCCGAGAAATGCAACAGGAAGCGTTGCACCTAAGCATGCATGGGTACTGAAAACACAGAATACTGAAGTGTAGAGGTCAAACGAGACAAATGCAAAGCTTTGCTGTTCAGTCAGACATCAACATCGAGGATGAGAGCCCCGACTGGAAGAGCGACAGTTTCTCACTCACCCTGCACGGAATCTGTAACAAAGTTGCATCAAAAGGAACAGCAGAATATCCGAGCTTTTTCTCTTTCCGTCCACAACCTGTCCAGAAAATCCGCCTTCTGCACGCTTAACGTTAAATCCAAACACTGGAGCTCAGAAAGCAGTTCCCATATAAAACTACAGCCTTCTGCTTTCCCAGCATTGCATGGAGTAAGACTGCGTTCCCGGTAGCGAAGGCCCGCTGATGGTCGGTTTCGGTCTATTGCTGATTTCTGACGTGATTACGTCACCGGAAGTGTCGTCACTCAGGCGGAAGGGTTCACGTAAAGGGTTCAAGATAGTTTTTCTTTTATTTATGTAAAATTATC
The DNA here is from genome assembly GCF_023375685.1 of Ictalurus furcatus. Classification (NCBI taxonomy): domain Eukaryota; kingdom Metazoa; phylum Chordata; class Actinopteri; order Siluriformes; family Ictaluridae; genus Ictalurus; species Ictalurus furcatus. Next base: position 17,952,083 of record NC_071262.1, read on the forward strand.
CAAAGTTTTTGGAGAGAATTGGCAGAATGAATCTTTAATTTAGTAAAGATTAAATACTATGTGACATTAAAGGATATCATTATGTATTAACAATGTTAACAAAGGTATTGAATACATGGCAAAATGTTAATTCATCCCCAATCTTTAGGGTGTTTATATTGGAATTTGATTGTTTTATATCTTCTCTGAAATGGTTAAAAAACAAAAAGTCATTAACATGTTTAAAATATTATACTATTATCTTCGGAACCCCTGTTACCAATTAATGCCTCACTTTGTTTTGTACTATTGTATGCTATGATATGTTTGTTACTTGCTCTGCTTTCAATAAAGGAAAAAAAAATAGGTTTCAAGACATGAACGCTTCAACCTCACAGCCATAGACATATGTCTATGCTCACAGCTATACCAACATTTCTCATAGAAAAAAAACTATATATATAATTTGTACACTGCATAAAGAATGAAAAGTTGCGATCTTAAAATGCATGTAGTAATTAAACATTAAAACAGGAGAGGGAGTGTTTTAATGAATGACGAATGGTTTAGTTGTATAACGTTACAACCGTGATGTTATTATAAGACAGTTTTTTTCAATTATAATTTTTTTATAACAAATGAAACGAAACATACAAATGAAACATAAAGTTGCCGTAGAAACAGGGTAAACATGAAGCAGGTTATAGAAATGAGTTTTTTGTGTATACTGACTTACCTGCGAATGCTTTTTTGCTTTATTTGGCATTGGGTATTGCGTTTGACCGCCATCTTGCGGCAAAGATAATTAAATGTATGGAAATAATATTTATGTATTTAATTTATTTCATTAGCAATAATGATGTCAAAATCTTCTTCCGAACACGACCAATCATATGTTAGTTGTTGCTTAGTAACCCATGGTCAGCGGAATGATACTGTCAGTGAGCAAACTGTTAAAACAACAAGAACGCTTTTCAACTAACCGTTTTTAATGCATATTCACAGTTCCAGTAAAGTGAAGCTGAAAATGAAATTAACTTTTAATGAATTAAGTGTACTTTCTACATTGTACCTCTCCTTGATTTCACTTTGAACATGATTTCACTACTCTATCCTGAAAGTTTTAAATTCAACATCCCACTGAGTGACACGCACAAAGATAATAAAATATACTCAGTTGCAAAGTTACCAGTTACATCTCTCTTACAGCTACACTACACTCATTAGCCATTTCAGCTATTTTGTCAGGTAAAATTCCTTTCCTTTAATTCACTCATCAGTATTATTATTATCCACTCTGAGCACAGCAGAGACCCTGACATGGTAGTGCACTGTAGGTGGTGTTGGTAACACATCAGGTAAAAAGCAGTGATGTTGGGGTTTTTAAAGACTTTAACCAAATCAGAACACTTACTGCTATCTAGCTAGTCTACTATATCTCATCTGTTCTCCATGCACATCCTCAAGCCAGTCATCAGGGTCACTTTCTGCTTACTGAACTGCTACTGGGTGGATATTTTTGGTTGCTGGACATTTCCTCAGCCGAGCAGTAAGATCTTTAAAAATCCCAGTATGGCAGACCTTATCTATTTCACCTGCTACTTCACACTCATATCAGCATAACACACAACACAAGGTAGGAGTACTTAATACATAATAAATACTAAATTAGGCAGTATAGAATGTGGTAGTATTCAAAACTCAGAACGTCTCTAGTGAAGCAAGATCACTCTTTTGCACAAGTGAAGACAGAAAATCTAAGTATTTATATAAAAACTTTCATGATGTTTATTTAGTCTCTAATTTCAGTGCAAATATGAATTTACAACTTTCACATTTGTATCCAGTGTCTGACAGCCTATAAGCAAATTGAAGAAAACTGAGAAAACTCTCATTAGAAACCAAAGGAAACTGTTTTCAGAATCATGTGTAAATTGATTTAATTTTTTTTTTTTAAGTCCTCTTCTGATGTTCCATAGTCACTTCCCCTTTGCAGAACTCCTGTTACAGTTCTTACAGTTTTATCTCATCTTGCTCACATATATTCTCCTCCTTTTTAGTAATAATGTCTGGCCATAATGTACTCAAAATCAACTCCTGAAAAAGTTAAACACTGTTGGAATTGAAAAATAAGTTAATCTCTCTGTCACCTGGCTTGACAGACAATCAGCCTTGCACTGATTTGAATGTACATTCTGGCCATTACATACATAGCAACCAAAAACAAAGTAGGAGATAAGCAAATATAAAATGCTCCCTGAAGCAGTTAATGAAGGAAGAGGGGTCATTTATTCTTTATGTTATGCAGAGCCCAAAAATCCTCTTTGAAGATGAATCAGAGAGCTGCCCATTCCTCTAACAGATGTAACATCCATCCATCTTCAACCGCTTACTTCTTTTCGGGGAACCTGGAGCCTATCCCAGGGAGCATCGGGCACGAGGCGGGGTACACCTTGGACAGGGTGCCAATCCATCGCAGGGCACAATCACACACACATTCACACACCCATTCATACACTACGGACACTTTAGACATGCCAATCAGCCTACCATGCATGTCTTTGGACTGGGGGAGTAAACCGGAGTACCTGGAGGAAACCCCCGCAGCACGGGGAGAACATGCAAACTCCACACACACAGAGCCATGGGAATCGAACCCCCGCCCTTGGAGGTGTGAGGCGAACTTGCTAACCACTAAGCCACCGTGCGCCCCCCAGATGTAACATAATCATTCAAATTAAGGCATGCTTTACACCTTCAACTTCAAAACACTGTATGGTGTACATTATCAAAAAAAAAAAGGTGTCAAGGTAGAATATCAGCATCCAATATAATAAATGTTTGTTCCTTAGAGCACCACAGTATGTTTGAACCAGTGTTGGACTCCTTCATTTGATTAAAACTCAGGTGGACACTGGAACAGTCCACAGTCATATAGATGGTCACAATGTTCAACATTCAAAATAATACAAAACAAATGTAACAGTAAACAAAAGTAAACATTCAATATTGGCAATTCTTACAGAGGGAAATTACAACCAATTATACAAATTACTATAAACAGCAGAAATGCAAAAGACCTACTGTACATATTACTTACATTTTTAGACTGATTAAGTCTGTGAAAGGAGTTCTTTTTACAGGTATAATCACAACTTATGTATTTATGTCAGACCAGGCCAAGACCAAGTATGGACAATACCATGTTGGTTTGCTGACTCCAAAACATTCATCCCAACATTAGATTTTTTTTTTTTTAATATAACACATCCTGGTCAGCTCTGTAGAGTGGCACACTGGGATTGATAGGTTACAGATCCAGATTAATTTAAATAAACAGTTTCCACTTTCTTCCATTTTTCTCTTGCAGACAAAGTTCTGGAGCAATACTGTTCTCCATAGGAGCATAGTGACCTGCAGCTGGTAGCTGTCCTTCACAGAAATGAAGGTCCTGCACAGCTAAATTTCAGCTTCAGATTGAGGTTTCATTGCTTGCACTAAGAGAGACAACAACAGAGAAAGAAGGGGGGGGGGGGGGGGGGGGGTCAGGTAAGCAATGCCGACAGACTGTGCAAATTTAAAGCATCACACTGCAAACATGCATATTGTAATCAATTATAAAATACCTGATATATTTTATCTTTATGTAATAAGTTAGCAACACAAACATTTTTTCAAAAATGCAACTACTTCCCACCTTCTGATGGCAGGTATAAATACAAAATGGGGGTCACATGGACTAAAATCATCATTTTGTTTCATAGGTTGTTATTTCTTTTCAGTTGGTTAGAGCGTGGTGCTAATAACGCCCAGGTTGAAGGTTCAATCCCCATACAAGCCAAGTAGAATGTTTTGGAAAACTGAGCTTCTCGTCATTCCTGCTTTCCCCTCAATCAACTGCAACCTCACCGTACAGCTAGGCTCAACCACACTCAAACCAACCAGGACAGCCAGAAACCTTGGGGTTTCTGGTGATGACCAGTTCAACTTTACAGACCACATTTCAACAACTACACGGTCCTGTAGGTTCATTCTGTATAACATCAAGAAAATCAGACCCTATCTCACTGATCAGGCCACACAGCTACTAGTCCAAGCTTTTGTTAATTCAAAACTGGACTACTGCAACACACTACTCCCAGGCCTCTCAGCCAGCTCCATCAAACCCCTTTAGATGATTCAGAATGCAGCAGCATGCCTTGTGTTCAACCAGCCCAAAAGGACCCGTCACACCCCTCTTCATCTCTCTCCACTGGCTTCCTGTAGCCGCCTGCATCAAATTCAAGGCCTTGATGCTCACGATCTTGTCTGGAACAACACCTTCCTACCTCAACACTCTCCTGGTAGTGCCTACTCAGCGAGGTACGAACGTCCCCAGAACCTTCCAAATGACTGTCTCTCAGTGCTGAATGAACTTCCAACCCCAATCCGTACAGCAGAATCTGTCACAATCTACAAAAAATGACTAAATACCCACCTCTTCCATGAACACTTAACTAACCCCTAACTTGTCCCCTTTAAAAAATAAACTGCACTTATACTGGCTCTTGCACCTCTACTCTGTGCACTTTGCTCCTCTAATTATAAATCTTGTATGGTAGCACTACTTGTATTGTTCTCCGCTTGATATATCACTTTGCTTATATTTCCTAATTTGTAAGTCACTCTGGATAAAAGTATCTGCTAAATGAATAAATGCAATATGTAAATGTCATTGATCCATTATAAAAAAGATCGAAAAAAACATTTCTCACAATTTGGTCATTTGCCAGTTCCACCCACTATCTAGTTCTCCTCTATTACACAACAGCTACCAACCAGGGAGGGTGAGAGCTAGCATGAGACATGCAGTTCTGTCACCATTTTTTTTCACACTGTAGCTCATGCAATGTCACAGGGCAGCTGAATGCATTTAGAGGAATTGCTAACTGCCCTAATCCATATACATAAGCTCATAGGAATATGATGGAAAAGGGACAGACTAATGCCAGTCTTTACATCCTGAAAGCAGGGCCAATTATTGTTATTATTAATTATATCTATTGGACTCTATGGCTATGGTTATGACATTGGCATGTTGCTCCAGCAAGGATCATTTTGACTAAAACAGAACTTCAAAATTAAGAAACACAAAAAATTGAGAGCTCATGGCATTACTGACTCTGAATCTGTGTCTTCCTCCACAAACGCAGGACTCGTGCTGGGCTCCATAGTGATCTTGTTCAGTGTGTTGGTGAGTGGAAGAGCTGGGGCTTCAATAATGATACCGTCAGTCTCAGTGCCGCAGCGCAGGCCTTCAATTGACCCTACTGAGGGACTCTTATATGAAATGGTGGGGGAGTTGTAGTCACCCAGCTTCTCCCGTAAACGGTTCTTCAGGTTCTTGTCGGTCAGAGGAGGAGGGTATGTGATTTTGTTCTTTAAAATACCTAAAGTGGAGGAGAAGGAAATGGGAATGGGGGATGGTGGGGAAAGAATGGAGAAAATAGTTATATGCATGAAATTACAACAAGGTGATAAGAGCCCTTTAATGACATGGAGGACTGGAGACCAGAGCCAACCCTATGAACCTGCTAGGCAGGAATACAGTACACCTTGAATGAGAAACCAAACCATCACAGGGTATCATGCAAACTTGTTCACAACTAGAGGATATTTAGAGTGGCCAATCCACCTACTCTTATGTTTTTGGGTGGTTACAAAGGGAGTCAGAGAACCTGGAGTAAACCCACACAAACACAGGGACAACATGCAAAGTTCCACACAGACAGTAACTCGAACTCAGGATCAAACCAAGGACCCTGGAACCATTCATACACTATGTGACCAAATGTATCTGGACACCTGACCATCACACCCATATGTCACAATTGTGTAGAACAGGGGTCATCAATTTTATTAATAAAGGGTCGGACTGGCTGCGGGTTTTCATTCCAACTAAGCAGGAGCCACACCTAATTCCACTTATTTAATCAGTTAATCTTGGTCTCCAATAAACTATCAAGTGTACCTCCTATTTGGCAGGAACTAAAACCTGCAACCACACCGGCCCTTTGTGGATAAGATTGAAGACCCCTGTTCTAGAAGGTCCTTGTATGCTGTAGCATTCGGATTTCCCTTCACTAGAACTAACCCACACCTGTTCCAGCATGAGAATGCCCCTGTGCACAAAGTGAGGTCCATGAAGACATGGTTTGCCAAGATTGGTGTAGAAGAACATGAGCAGCCTGCACGGAGACCTGACCTCAACCCCACTGAACACTTTTTGAAAGAACTGGAATGCTGACTGTGAGCCAGTTTTCCTCACTCGACATCAAAGTGTCTGACCTCACTAAAGCTATTGTGGACGAATGGGCACAGCCATGCTTCAAAATCTAGTGGAAAGCATTCACAGAGGAGTGGAGGTTATTTAAGAGCAAAGGGTAGACTAAATTTGGAATGGGATGCTCAACATGCACATATAGATTTGGCCATGTAGCCTATGTTTGTGTCATTCCTGTCAAACTGTAAAGTGTGATTTTCTGTATATTAAGGGTATATTTCTTTGTATTTTTAAATCAATGTCTAGTTCATTTAAGTCCTTTTTAGCCTAACATTTGAAGAAGAATACAGAACACCACAGGAAATGCACTGAACACAATCTACTCAAGTACAAAAGCACTATTTACAACTATAAAAGGTTTGTCATTATGCATCTAATGTTTTCTTTTCTATATTGGGAGAAAATACTTAGCTAATGTAAATGGTAGTGGTAGAAGCACAGGAACGTCTGCCTTCTCAAATTTCTCTCATCCACTCTTACTGCCCTCTCTTTAGCCATAGTCGTTTATTCAAAATCAATAATAACTTAGTTTTTCAGAAGTACCCAATGCCACCGTGTGTGTGTGTGTGTGAGAGAGAGAGAGAGAGAGAGAGAGAGAGAGAGAGACCTTTTCTGGGCAGCTGGGTGCTGCTTGGCTGGCTGGGAGGACCTTCGCTTGGCGAAAGATCTCCATTTGGATTGAGCTTATTGGACTGCTGGAGCTCCACACTGGCTTTGGTCTGTACCCGCAATTTATCCAGGCCACCAGTCCCCTCTCTCTCACTGGCTATGGAGTGATCTACTGACCAGCAAGGCTTCATGTGATTTGCCAGAGCATCAACTAAAACAATAAGCAGTATAATCAATTAATTATAAATGAGGGGTTTCTTTTGCATTTAAATCCAACACTCACAAACATCAACAATACAGTACAAAATATAGTACATAGTATGGGGTGTCAGATTCTTTCATTTTTATTTTATTTTATTCAGTAAAATGTAGCATTTAAATATATTTGAAAATCAGTACACCTTGAACTGCATAAACTTCAAATTTTGGTTGTTTTGATGAGCATCAATTTCATTTGATAATAAGCTGTAATGTATAAGATTCATTGTTATGTATTTACCCAGAATAATAAACATTATTTAAGTCCCTCCATATTTGTGCTCACTACACTAGGTATACAGTGCCCTCCGTTGGCAGAAAAGAAATAGATGGTTGCTCAGCTGCATTTAATAAGCAGTTAAAAATATCATTAATCACAAACAGAACCATAATTATAAAAAGCTTCAAAAGTCTGGAAAAGTTGGATGATTGTCATAAAGAGGATGTACCCATAAGCACAGATAAAAGATTAACCCTAAGGTTGTCCCTGGTATCGTTTAATTGACTTACATTAGATGCCAGAATATAGCACAAGACCTTTCACATTCAAATGTAGATTTTTTCTCTTAAAAATAGAAACATAAAAATCCAAAATAGTGCACACATTGTTAAATTAGTTCTCATAGCTTTTATTCGAAGTGCTTTTCCCATCCCGTGTGTGTGTGATATTCACAGCTAAGTGTGTGTAAGTGTCAGTAGTTCCTGATTTAATTGTTTATGACTGAAGAAAAGTGGTACCTTTTGGAGTGCTGTGAACTGGACTTCTCTCATTATTCCACTTAGGCTTGGATCTCTTCTTCTCTTCCTCACTGTCAGATGAGTGGGATGAAGCATACGAGCTGCTGTGCTCATCCACTGACAGCTCACTGTCTGAATCAGAGTCTGAACAATATGTGGAAATACACATAACACAACACAACGAAAAAAGATGATTCTTTTTTTCAATAGCATCAGGATTCATGGGAATAATGCAAATATCCTGACTTGAATGATGTACCATTGATCTAGTAACTTAATAAAACCTTAATAAAATCATAGTAAACTATAGTGAATTATTGAGCTCAGCCCTTTAAAATAAGCAAATGTTGGAACTGACCAATCAAAGAGCAAGTAAAGTGCTAAAGATGTCATCCATACCTCCTTTTCTCTTGTTCTTTTTGAAGATTAAAGAAGAGTCTCCACTGCATTGTGATTTTCTGCTTCTCTGGGTCACACTGCACTTCTGCTCACCCCTAAAGAATATACATGTCATGAGTAAACAGGCTTACATCCAAACTAATTAGCTTTACATAACATTCCCAAAACTTCCTAAAAATATACCGGTATGGTGGAAAGCCAGATTTGTTGGTGTGACATAATCAGTGCTAAACCAATATAAGAATTATGACAGGCCCTGCTTGAGTTCCAATGTCTGATATGGACATTTAATGTCATTTGCTACAAACACAATCACTCAGACTCGCACTGAGTTTGTACTGAGACAGCTGACACAGCTGCAGACCAGACACCTTATTCATTCAGTGTCATATCTATTTTCATATTTTACAAATGAATCCACTATTACAGTTTCAATCGGTTAATCAGAAATCAGAACAGTATTCATTTTCTGAGAAATCTTTCCATCACTACCTGAGTGTGTAGGTGATGTAGCTGCTCCCGTGACTTTTGCCTGATCTCGCTGAGTTCTCAAGGGACACTGTGGACTCTCCAATCGATGTCCGGTACAGACAGCCATCCTCTGTGTATGTATTCCCGTTGAAAGAGCGCTGGACAGAAATCAAATGATCAGAGTGCTATCAGGTGTAGGGTGATAGATGTCGTTTAGACCTACATTTGTATATTAACACCATGTACAAGGGATAATAAGTGGAGCTGTATATACTGCAGGTGATGACTCTTAACTCCACTTACAGTGAGCAGAGTGGCATGGGTGGTAGTGGACTCCTCCACTGGTACCTTCTTCCCACCAAAGACACTCTTCAGGCTCGTCCTCACATCTTTGTTGAGGATACAGTGAAAGAAAAATATACAAATTCCCTGCAAGGAAAAGCAAGAGTAAGCAAGTAATGGTTACCTCAGACATCCTGAAATCACTTAGACAATTTATGCATGCAGGATAGAAAAAAAACCAATAACAACTTAAACATACAACAAGAAAAATCTAAAAGCTTTTTTTCAGTATGGCTGCTAACAAATCCACATATGACTACGTACTACAGGCAAGGCCGAGTTTAACCTCTCCTAGTCAGGATAAGTTATCTGCAGTTCATCTTTCTATATACAATGAAAAAAAAATCCACATTTTTTTTTAAACCTGAGGCACATAATTGGGTTAACCCGCCAATCCTGTTTACTGGAACAGTCCTCAGGAGTTGTGTTATACTGTAGACTACCTGTAGGCAGCTGAGGATGGCGAACAGGTAGTGGAAGGTGAGAACATCACTGTTAACAGCCATCAGGCTGAGCAGCCAGGTGGCACTGATGAGCAGTAGCAGCAGGACGGCCATACGCAGAGCAGAGCTACAAAAAACAGAGGAGAAAAAGAACCTATATGTCCAGCCACTGAGGCAAGGGAAAAAGGATAAGCTCTTTAAACATTTGATTTAACCCAGGTGAGATATAGAAAGAGCAGTGCAGCAGGAACACCACTGCACAGATGAAAATTCAGCTCTTACATGGCTCCTGATGTCTCACTCTGACTTCTCTGTCTACATGAAGCCTTCGCTGCCAGCACAAATATCACAATGTTTATCTGAAAAGTAAACAAAATAATTAGTTGTGAACATAAAAAGTCTGCAAAGTTAAAAAAATCAAAGCGCACGACAAACGGCGTTATTGACTCCCAAAAGAAGGAACCAATTCTGAACAGCTGAAACGAGTCATTAGTAATTCCAGACTTACTTCCTGTACTAATCTACGTAGGTTTGTAACAAAAAGCCCCGCCTCTGGTCTTCATCGGCTGCTCGCTAACAGACTGAGCTGAAACTCGTTATGGTAGTGGGCGCTTCCTTTTTGAAACACGCTGACAGTGATAGACCAATCACAGCAGACTGGGAACTCTGACCAATCAGGGCAGATTGTGCTCTCTGAAAGGAGGAGTTTAGAATGAATCCTTTAGAACGAATCATTGAATGAGTCATTTGTGACACTGGGGGGGGGGGGGGGGGGCAATGCTGCAGTTTAAATTATGAGCACATTAAAGTGTTTTTTGACCTTGGATGCACATGAATCTATTGTATGAGATCTTTAAAACAAAATTAGGCACGTAAGCAAAACCATACTAGGTGCACTTTAATCTTTCAGTAAAGATGTGTGAATGTTTTCATAAACCAGTATCTTACAGTGATGCAGCTCAGGCACTGAAGCATGTCAGCTACCACAGACTCACATTAACTCTTCCTCCTCTAATAGGGCAGCATGTCTTTTGTCCAAATTCATAAGTTAGACTTATTTGTCTTAATTTATGGATTTCTTTTGGATTGCTTTCATTCAAGTCATTAATATGAAATAACAGTGATTCACTAAATTATTGTGTCTAATTGAAATATATAAGCTATTTAATATTGTCACTTATCATAATCTGTATATAAATTTGCAGCGACTCATGCCAATTATAAGAATTGAAGCCAAACAATTGAATTTTACTTTATACTAAAAATTTTCAGGAGCTAAGGCCTGGATTTTCATGGATTTCCAATTTTCTTGTGTAAATGAAAGACACAGAAAGAAAAAAACATGCAAACTTACTGAAACACACAGTCACAAACAGACACACACACACACAGACACACACACACACACACTAACCAGCACTACAAAGGAGATGGGTCCTGTTATGCTCCAGATCAGAGTGTCATGAACGGAAAGCCAGCAGAAGTCTGGATTCCCGTAACCCTGAGGATCCAATCCTACAGCCAGACCTGAGAAATAAAGAGAGACAGAGAGAGAGAGAGAGGAGAGAGGAGAGAGAAGAGAGAGAGAGATTAACATAAATATATTAATAGTGTATTTTGTTTTTTTTATCTGAGTAGGTCTTGATTATTGTCATGTTTGTTGTATACATACAAGTAGGACTATGAGTACAAGGTTCCATGTCCACAGTGATATCTGCCTCACCTGTGATGATGGCGGGAAAGCCCCAGCCAATGGCGTAGTAGAATCTCATTTGGCCATGGTTGACATTGCGGATCTCTGTCAGCATGCGATAAATATGCAGCCCCTCCACAAACATCCAGGCGAATGTACACATATACGAGTAGTGCAGCAAAATGGCCACCACTGTACACACAAACTACACATACAGACCAAGTGGATCAGCACATCTGACCTTAAAAAAGCTTGCATTCCATTTCTTTGCCACTGAAATGGATTTATATTATATTGCTCTTATGGGGGTCATTTTTAAAATTCACGGCTGTACTTTCATAAACATTCTATTCAGTTTACTGCACGGTGCAAATGCAAATTTGCGTCTCTGAGCGACAGAAGCAAAATCAAAAAGGAGAGCTTTTGAAAGGGCTTGTGCAGGGTCATCTTAAGGTCAAATGTTTTCAGGTTTTATGCAATGCTCTGAAAGCATAATTCAGTGAGAAGAGCAGTAAGCATATGACAGAACTGTCTAAAAAGAACAGAAAATAAAAGCACAGAAGCAAAGGAAACACGTTACCTACTAACAGTTTATTACTTGTAATAAAAGCACTGTTTATTTCTTTTGTTTTGATTTCTTCTAATGTGGCAAAAAAAAAAGGTGGAAAACCTACAGAAACTTACAGGTAAACACTGACTGAAAAAAATTATTTTAATATTATTCAAATGACTTATTTTTTGTAATAAATATTTTATTATGTATTCATTCAATGACCAGAATGAAATCCTTCGTAAATCCTATCCAGCTACAAAGACACACACACACACACATACACACACACACACACACACACATGCACACACACACACACACACACAACCCAGAAAGCTTCAGTCATAAGGAAATATTTTTACTTTAATCCCTGAGAAAGTCCATTTGCAAACATCCAACAACCTTCATCCAACAGCGTAATAAATAATCGGTTATTCCAAGGGCTGTAATTGGTCACTTACCGGACTGTCTGTCTGATTGATGCCTGTGAGGAAGATAAGCTCAGAGAGGAAGATGGCTGCCACCAAGTTTTTGTGGATGCTGTGCAGGTTGGAGCGCAGTTTACGCAGAATAGCCAATAGGAGGAAGGTGATGAGGAGGGCCACCAGAGAGGAGGAGACAGTAGTGTAGGTCACCACCTTCAGGGGCAGGACATCTCCATGCTAAAAAACACAAGGGTTCTGTTAAGAATATACAGCATAGCGAATCGTATACTTTAAATTGTTGTATACATTTGGCTCCATGCAGATGCTGTCCACCCTGCCAGATAATTATGGAAGTTCATTGTAAACTCTTGTTTACCTCTCTTTTGGAGATATCCATGAGGACAGCAAAGCTGGTCATGTGATTACACTGGCAGCTGATGTGTGTGGTGTTCCTGAAGACAAGTTCACAGCCTTTAGAGGACCAGGAGCCAGAGCGGCCCACCCTGCAAGGGACACAAGCATCAATACAGGAAGGCTCAAATGTTCTTATTCTTATTCTTATGCTGTGTTGTATTAGTGGGTGCTGCCGAGATTGCGACAATAACTAATCACGTTATTCGAAACTCAACTACTGGAGCAGAAAGCTTTTACATAGTAAGTGGTTGCATCCAGGTTTACCTGAAGCAAAGAAAGCAGACCACTGCGGATTGTTAGTCTAAACCAGAAAACAGCTTTCACACAAGACCAAACAGCTTTGATTACTCAACCATAATGATTAATTTGATATTTTCTGCATTTGTTTAATTTTAATATACTTTGGTAAAGCAGTCTGTAACCTTAGAGTAAAAATGTCCTATAAATAAAGAATATCAATAAACATTTCTTACAAGCAAAATAAGAGAGATCAGAGGCATAGGGTGAGACACATCGAGAACGTCAGACTGAATCGCATGCACTCACGGAACAGAGTGGTTCCAGAAGACACACACGGGTTTAGTCCTCTCCTGTGTCTCCAGCAGTCTGAACATCAGTGTGATGGGTGTGTGTGGTACAGGAGAGGTGCTCTCTCCCTCCTGGTGTGCTATCACACTCACTACAGGGCTGTTAATAACTGGACGAGTGGGCAGTCTGGAGATATCAGAGGCATAAGCAAAGTACAATCAAATAAGGGCTTTTTTAACGGACAACATACAGATAGACAACAAATTAAAGCAGGAAAAAATGCTGTTGTGGACGGACTGTTGCTGAAAGTCTGATCACATCCGACACTGACACTGTCAGTCACCTGAACAACAGCTGCTCTTCTGTTTTTCCTTTATGGTTATGGAATGTGTGCATTTAGCAACAATTTCCACTCCTGTTTCCTGATGTCTTTCCCATAGATGCAAATGTCACTTTTTCTCTTGCCATCTTAAAATTGAGGTCCACTAGGCCCTCTCAGAATTTTTATACATGGCACAAAGCAGAGCAGGATGTTACACTTTGAATCCTTCACTCATTTATTCAGGGGTTTTCCTTTAATTTGTCACCCATCTATATTTTGTTATTCTAAACCCAAAAAAAACAGATTTCACATCTGACCAAACCTGACCAAAAGGCCATAGTTAGCATGATTAGTCTGTTCTGGTATGCTTCACTTGTGTCACATTTTCTGTGTTTGTTTCATTTTAATATTGTATGGTAAATCACTCTATAACCTTAGTGTAAAATGTGCTATAACGATTATGAATAAAGATTTCTTACAATCAAAATAAAAGAGATCAGAGAGGTCGGGACAGACACATCGAGAATAAACACCTACATTACATTACAGCATGACGCCCTTATCCAGAGCGACTTTTATCGACAATTATCTCATTTATACAACTGAGCAGTTGAGGGTTAAGGGCCTTGCTCAAGGGCCCAACAGTGGCAGCCTGGCAGTGCTGGGATTTGAACTCACAACATTCTGATAAGAAGTCCAACATCTTAACCGCTGAAATACCACTTCCCCTACCTAAGCAAAATGCGAGTAATGTTGATGCAAAGTTCAAACAATATAACAAATGTCAGTCATTCATTTCATACCAAAGTGCTGTTGAATTCTCCACTCTGATTGGTCAGAAGGTGTTAATGATTTTTCTATAACCACACAGCTCAGACTGTAATGCAGACTGCAAGATTTACAGATTTATATCAAGAGTCACAGATTTATATTAATCCACTTGTTGTAATTCATTATTATTCACATCATTTAAACCTAACAATAAGTGAAAAAAATATATTTTTAACAATGAAAAATGTATAAACATTGCTCTGGTGAGATGTTTAACATTTATTAAGGACGACTTCAGTGCCTTAAGGAGAACTGTTCCTTTACGTTTTTTGCCACAGCGAAAGTCTTCAAGACAGAGGACTTTGTGGTTTCTCCATACCTGACAAGCCCATGGGTTAAAAAAAAAAACAAGGAAAAGGAAAAGTGTGTAGAGCCTTTTCTTGGCAGTTCGATGGGATCACCCATCTCCATATTTCTAGTTAGGTAGACAGGAATGTTTCTCAGTTACGTGACAAGCTGCCTTTTTCTTATTATTAGCATCACAAGCGAGAGAAAAAGGACATGCTGGTGAGGGAACAACTGTTTATAGCTATTATAACAAAAGTGATAACAGGAACTAACTTGTGGATGCTCCACAACATTAAATGTAACTGTAAAATTATTGTGTTTAAAAAAACAAGGCAGTTTGTGGTATAAGAGGATTAAAACACAGTGCCGTGCTGTAATAATAAAATAATGAATGTCAGGATGCTTATGCATCACACCACCCCATTGTTGATTATGTTCATTGCATGACAGTTTTAATTTCACCTGAGTGTGCGCCGGTCCGAGTCGTAGTTCTCAGGTAGAAGCTGGCCTAAAGATCTGTAGATGATGACCAATGCAACACTTGAGACTTGAGACTCAGCAATCTCATTATGTCGCCGTTTCTTAGCTGATGGCCCAGGAGTAATGAGAGAGGGAGATTCTGTTCCTTCTGGACCAATGTGTGGAATGGAAGAATTACTTTGTACAGGAGGTTCTGTGGTAGCAATGTCTGTGTAATATAAATACTCTGGTGAGTATGAAACACTGTTAATTTAAATGTTGCTCAGGCGATTAAAGTACCTTTAAAGCTCATCGCATTTTCAACCTCATTGCAGTCAAAACTTACTTATGATGAAAGGTGATTTAAACTCTTCATCTATAAGAGTTTAAATGATTGTTCATAACAGTAACACTCAAACAGTAAAGGTCTTACAATGGGACACGTGAGAGTTAATATAACCAAAGTTATATTAACCTAGTTAACCAAACTTTCCAACACTGGAGCACTATAATGTAACTCTGGTTACTTTGCTGAAGGTTTTGTTGTGTCCATCACTACACTGATGGCACAAACTATTTTTTTCCCCCTCTGAAAGTCATATCTCTGAAAAGATTAATACAGATTTGGAGCTTAATTTACCCTTAGTTTTTTTTTAATTTGTAAATAAAACGCATTATACAAAAACACTTACATTTTACAAAAACATTTTTCATTGATTTATGTCCCAACAACTGCCTTAATACTTTCGTTATAAGTGAGTTTTGTGTATGATCCATGGAAATTTATACACTACAGATGTGGTAGATATAAATCAGGTTTAAAAAAAACACTGGAGTGTTCCTTTAATAGAATGAGATTCTTTTCCAGTAGTGAATGGGTGTAACATGTACCTCGGCTTCCTGCTGGCCTCATAAACAAGTCTGGGAAAATCACAGAGGACTCCAGCTCTTTGGAATAGACCTCTTTTATCTCCTGAAAGTGAGGGAGCTCGGCCTGGCTCACGGAGGAGGAATCCAGAAGGTCCATTGCAAAAACTGTCCAGAAGAAGAAGAACTGTATGAGTATTTTGCAAATACAACACTGTCTTTTCATTGCTATCCCTTTTTAGACCAATCAATAGGCTATATAATAATAAATAATTGAGCACATTTAACTGTCAAAAGCAGTGTGGGAAACTCTAAAATGCCTAAGGGTGGGATTTGTTGCAGCACTTACTCATGTTGTCTGTGACGATGGTGAAGGGTTTCAGGTAGGTCTTCCTCATGTTCTGGACTAAGGTGTTGGCGTACTCCTCAAAATGATGCAGCAGGTCAGCACAGCCTCCGTCCGAGCGCTGGATCTGCTCCCAGTGACCTTTATTGACCGGGTCCAGGATAGCACTACCTGCTCTTACCATGTCCTAGAATTATCACACAATATAGTAACACAGATAATAATCTCATTACTGACATCAAAAATGCGATATGGAGGATCATGTTTTGTATTTGTTAAACTTTTAATCAGGCGTGTAATTGTTTCCGTAGAACTGAAGCGTACCCACAGTGGGTGTCTCCTCTATGCACTACTTATTTTCTGCTAATTTACTCTGGCCTTACACATATTACACAGTTTTTATTTTAATCAATTGTAGCTGATTTTTTATGCTGTACCTCATTAAAGGTGGAATGATGTGTGGCAGACAGGTTGAATCCCTGCTGTAGACTTTCATGCTGCAGGATGCTGTTCATCAGCTGGTATGCAGTCTTTACGTCACTCCCATACAGTCGCTCTGTGCTCTCTGTGGCACTGCGCAACATGGTCGCCAGGCTTTTAGACCTCTCCACATCCAGTCTGGAGGAGTTGGCATGAAGCTCCTCACTCTGAAGCAGCATCCATATTTACAACAGAACACACTTAATGAGCTACATTTCATTTATATTGAATAAGCGTTATTTAAATATCAGAAAACACAGTGAAGAGAAGCAGTCATTTACTCTGGTGCTCAGTAAAGGTCGACCGACTGATCGGTTTTGCCGATAACAGTTATATGCAAAAAATCTCCCGCTTGCGTCCATTGCATTACACATTATAAAGTGTTATACATTGTAAAACACTTAAGTGTTTTTTGATTCGTTTTGGATGTCTGCTAATATTGGCACCCATGGTAAATATAAGCAAAGAAGGCTGTGAAAAATTGTCTTTATTGTTTAACATTTTGATCTTTTGTTAAAAAAAATTCACAAAAATACTCTGCTCTTGTGGATATCAAACAAGTGAAAACAAAACACAGGTTTATCCCCAAAAAAACTTTGTTAAATATAGGTGTGCAATAACTATTGGCACCTTTTAGTCAATACTTTGTCCTACTTCCCTTTGCCAAGATAACAGCTCTGAGTCTTCTTCTATAATGCCTGATGAGGTTGGAGAATACATGGCAAGGGATCTGAGATCATTCCTCCATACAGAATCTCTCCAGATCCTTCTAATTTTGAGGTCCACGCTGGTGGACTCTCCTCTTCAGTTCACCTCACAGGTTTTCTATGGGGTTCAAGTCAGGGGACTGGCATGGCCATGGCAGGAGCTTCATTTTGTGGTCAGTAAACCATTTTTGTGTTGATTTTGATGTATGTTTTGAATCCTTGTCCTGCTGGAAGATCCAACCATGGCCCATTCTGGTAGAGACAGTCAGGTTTTCATTTAATATCTGTTGATATTTATTATTACCTTGTAATATACTGTTGGGCCCTTGAGCAAGGCCCTTAACCCTCTCTGCTCCAGGGGCGCTGTATCATGGCTGACCCTGCGCTCTGACCCCAACCTCCTAACATGCTGGGGTATGCGAAGAAAAGTGTGCATATGTATATGTGATAAACAAAGACTCATTATCATTATCATTATTTGATAGAGTCAATGATGACATGTATCCTAACAAAATGTCCAGGTCCTCTGGCAGAAAAACAGTCCCAAAACATTAAAGAGCCACCACCATATTTAACCGTGGGCATGAGGTACTTTTCTATATGGCTACCTCTCTGTGTGCGCCAAAACCACCTATGGCGTTTATTGCCAAAAAGCTCTATTTTGGTTTCATCTGATCATAGAACTCGATCCCATTTGAAGTTCCAGCAGTGTCTGGCAAACTGAAGACGCTTGAGTTTGTTTTTGGATGAGAGTAGAGGCTTTTTTCTTGAAACCCTTCCAAACAACTTGTGGTGATGTAGGTGACTTCAAAGTGTAGTTCTGGAGACTTTCTGATCCCAGGACGCAACTAACTTCTGCAATTCTTCAGGTGCGATCCTTGGAGATTTTTTCTCAGTGTGTTGAGACAATATAGATACATGTCCAATTCCAGGTTGATTCATAACATTTCCAGTTGACTGGAATGTCTTCATTATTGCCCTGATGGTGGAAATGGGCATTTTCAATGCTTGTGCTATTTTCTTATAGCCATTTCCCATTTTGAGAAGCTTAACAACCTTTTGCACATCACAGCTCTATTCCTTGGTCTTACCCGTTGTTATGAATGACTAAGGGAAGTTGGCCTATGTGTTACCTCATATTTATACCCCTGTGAAACAGGAAGTCATGGTTGAACAATTTCCATTTCCTAGTCACCCAGATGTACTAAAAAAAGAGTAAAATATCAATGGGAATATACTTTTAGATATTTTTTGGATAAACATGTGTTGTGTTTGCAATTGTTTGATATCCATGAGAGCAGAGTATTTTTGTGATTTTTTTAAACAAAATATATAAAATATAAAAACAATTTTTCACAGCCTTCTTTGCTCATATTACCAAGGGTGCCAATATTAGTTTAGGGCACTGTATATATACAGGTGCATCTCAAAAGATTTTAATATCATGGGAAAGTGTTTTTTGTAATTTAATTCAAAAAGTGGAACTTTCATATACTCTAGATTCATTACAAATAAAATGAAAAATTTCAAGCCTTTTTTTATTTTAATTGTGATGATTACAGCTCACAGCTCATGGAAAAAAAATCCAGTATCTCAAAATATTAGAATAAAGAATCTATAATACAGAAATGTCAACTTTCTGAAAAGTATGTTAATTTATGCACTCAATACTTGGTCTGGGCTCCTTTTGCACGAATCACTGCATTACTGCATTACATTTTTGCATTACTGAACAAAAAAGAACTTTTCCACGATATCAAAATTTTTTGAGATGCACCTATATATATATATATGGAGTGTCATTTTTGGCTCAGTTTGGATGTATATCTTTTATTTACTTTATTATTTATTAATAGCTAATATATATTAATATTTATATTTAATTGTAAAAAGTACAGTACATTTTTATGGTACAGGTAGTACTGTTTATTTTTACAGCAATATTTTCATTTGAGCGTGATGTTTTCATTCAGTATCAATCGGTTGATTAATCTGTTATTGGCAAGTACTGCCCAACTTAGTTACCGGTAAAATCCACTATTGGTTGACCTCTAGTGCTCAGGCACCACATACAAATCAGAACATAGTCCATTATATAGAAGAACATGAAAATTTGAGGCTACAATCAGAAAAAAGAATGTTCCTTGACTGTGGATAGTAAAAAATCACAAGGACAAACATTGTGTGAATCATAAGAAACACTCACCTCTTTCCTGAGCTTGGTGAAGGCAAGAGAGGTACAGTTGAAGAGCTCTGGGGGAAGCCAGCCCTCTTTATCATTGCAGTGGCGAACAGCTGTGCCTACAGAAAACATATGTAGGAACAGAAGCACATGGCGTGGACATGTGAAAGAATAAACAAATGAATGTTTATTCATAGTACTTCATAGTAACGATGGCTTAGTATGTGTTAAATCATAAGTATTACCATGACCTATTTACTTGGGGCATTTTGTATAACTATGTATATAACATTGGACTTCTTACACTAATTTACATTTCCAAACTCTAACGCTTATTATACAGTAATTAGATGACAAGGTGTAACACAATAACACACTTTACTCATTTTATACCACAGCAATTTGCCAATTCTAACTATTTTTTATTTACTAATGAATGACAACTTACATATCACGTACCTTTATCCATTCATAGTTACATTTAATGTTGTGCAATGTCCAAAAAACAAATGAGAAAGAACAGCTTTATATCTTACTGATTGAAAGCACAGACACCAGAGACTCCTTCCAAAAATGTCTTCTCACAGAAAACATCACCATATCAACAATTACATGCAATTAGATTAGAGTGATGTGGTAAAACAATGCAAAAAGCCTAAATTAATATTACACTGTAAATGACAGTTCTTTTGGAGGTTAAACATTACACTACCCTGGTTTTATTATGGTATTTTATGGTAATTAAGTATATAACATTTATAACTACGATACTATGGTGTCTCATGGTAACTATGGTTGTTATACGCTTAACCATGACATATAATGTGTTTAAAAAAATAACGTAAGGTATCATTACTTTTTGATTAACTTACCGCTAGACCCTTTGGGACAGTTTGTTGCTGCAGGTCCACCAAACATTGTCCTGGGCCACCAGATGCCTGCATCAAAGGCTTTAGGGCAACTGTCGTAAACCACTGAGAGAGTATGTTACGTAAGAGCCAGTGTTAAAGTAAGAGAGAGAGAGAAAGAGAGAGAGAGAGAGAGAGAGAGAGAGAGAGAGAGAGAGAGAGAGAGAGATTTGTTCTTCAGTTTCAGTATTGAGACTTGGAGCTCTTATCATGCCATGGAGCTTTTAGTATCCTTATTGAAAAGCAACAAATATAACAAATACACAGCATTCAGTATATTTAGTAAATATAACTGGTGTAAAGGAAACCCTGTCCAATTTGCTTCAGGAGTTTAGTGATTTACAGGTTACATACCCACACAGCCGCTGGAGGTCACCTCAGCAAAGGGGTTGTCACAGCGGTTACACTGACGTCCCACCACCCCAATTTTACATGGACACTGCCCAGTCATGGGGTCACAGGTACGAGAGTTAGATCCCAGGTGGAAACACTCACACGGGGAACAGGTGTCACTTCCATCTAGCCTGTAGTAATTATCCTGACACACACACACAAAAAGAATAACTTGATACCTTTTTATGAAAAATTCCCTGTAGCTACAAAACAATTCATAGTTAGTACTGAGTAATATATGCCTCAAAATAATTTAATCTAAATAATAATAATAATATACCAAATAATAAGCCTTTTGTTTAAGAGGTTAAATCAAACATGTGTATAACAATGACTAATCCTGAACATTGATGAATAAATAAATGTAAGCCAGGGCAAATAAATTTGTTCTAGAACTATATGAACTAGAAACACTGTACGTGGGCAGAGAAATCTTTATGTGTGTTGATAGGGCTTATTATACTATTAGGTGATTAGAGCTTTAATACTAATATGCTTGTCCATGAGCAGAATATAGACTACTCAAAACAACCCACCAAAACTAGACCAATTCTCAAAGCAGTGCCTGAAGTCACTATCTGTGATGACATTTCAGGAAAACAACACAAGCACTGATACAGAGCTTCAACTGAAAGTGCCTGACTTTCTCAATCCAAACTTCGACGCTCATAGCAACAGCAGAACGTCACTACCTTTCGCTTTTCCAGTTTTGCTCTGTCATCTACTTAGTGTTTGATTTTGACCCTTTGCTCTGGACTACTCGTTTGCATATCGTATTGGACTGTTTTAATAAAACTGTTATTTTTGTTGTTAACCTGCACACATCTCCACTAATTCTGTCTCAGTCTTAAAATTCCAAGGTCTCTACTCCGATCACTTCTTATGGGCAAATGTGTCCAATTCATAACAAGACTATAGTGCTATATTCATGGCAAGACCTTATTTCTCATTATACACAAGTTTAAATGATTGATTTATATACTGGAGCTTGTATATATATATATATATATATATATATATATATATATATATATATATACGGGAGCTTGTTGTTTGTACCTTGCAGACGCACACACCCGTAGTCTTGTTGCAGTCTCTTTTGAAGCCTTTGTTAACTGCACAGTTGCATGGGCCACAGCTTGGGTAACCCCACCATCCACGAGTACACGGCTGGTTTCCTCTGTGTGCATGTGTATGTGACAGAGACCAGTAGAGACACAGGAAACATTAACTGCAGAAATCCGTCAAACAAATAACAAATGGCTGAAGAGGCAACATTTCCAGCAGAGACCAAAGATGCTTAAAGGATATTCTTTCACATGCCAGTGGGAGAGGCAGAAGTGGGCTTAGTGCTAGCTTTTCATGTTTGAGCCCCAGAGGCACAACACCAAACAACATGTGTGTTTGCTTTTGAAAGAGACATTACTCAACAATCCAGGTAATGAGGAAATTCTTAAGTTGTGTCAATAAAACATGACGCAATGGTTTAACCGGGCTTTATAACAGGGTATTAAAAATTACATTCATCACTTAAAACTGAAGACGATGCACGAGTGTAACGCAGCTATGCAGCTTTCTTATTTAAGTCAAATCTAGATTTAAAGCAGAGTATCCAAATTTAAGCAAGAAACTAAGCATGATGGCATTTGCAGTTATAGGAAAAAAATCATCCCACCACCTCACTGTTGATTATTTACCTATAACTGCAAGTCCCAATATGTTTTCTCTTATACCACAGCAATCTGCCAACAATTTCACTAACCCTAACCCTATTTATTAATGAATGACATGTCATTCTCTTTAACCATTTATAGTTGCATTTTATGGTGTGGAAGCTAATAGGGCTTCCAGGCAGACTCAGATATCAGCGCTGTTCGCTGCTGACTGACTGCTGCTTAGAGGTTAGCATGTTCGCCTTGCACCTCCAGAGTTGGGGGTTTGAATTCTGCCTCCACCCTGTATGCACGGAGCTTGCATGTTCTCCCCATGCTTTGGGAGTTTCCTCCACTCTGGTTTCCTCCCTTAGTCCAAAGACAGGCTGATCCAAATAGTCCGTAGTGTGTGAATGTGTGTGCAATTGTGCCCTACGATGGGTTGGTACCCCGTCCAGGGTGACCCCTGCCTTGTGCCCTGAGTTCTCTGGGACAGGCTCCCCTGTGACCTTGTGTAGAATAGCGGTATGGAACATGGATGGCTGGTTAAAATTAAATAACGTGGTTTGTTACTGTTATGTTTGTGCTGTCAAAAGCACAATTGTAACAGATTTTTACAAAATAATATGCATTTCATTCTGTCAGATTTTTGGATGAGGTTAAAATAATTTCACCATGATGGGGATTTTTCCATCTTGCTGTTTTCTATGAAAGCCTTTGTCACTGAGGCTTTTTGTCAGTAATTTTATTGCAGCTGATTAACCAAATGACCAATCAGACAAAGGAAAAAATGTTAATCGGAGCATGCCTTTCATTTTGGACTTCACTGTGGTGTTGCTAGATGGTAAAAAACTGATACACTGGTTTTTACTCTCATCACCCTGTTGTCGCTCAAGTTCGTGAAAAATGAACTAGAACAAGAACCACAAGTTCTACTAGCTTCAGTTTGAACCTGTTCCTTAATGTATACAGGGAAATCACCATATGTGACTGAGAAAATTCAGGTTTCTGGTCAAGCCATGCATAAGGCATGTAATTATACTGAGGAGGTCAGATGTGTGGAGAATGTGTGGAGAAGGTCAGGGGAAATGAATGCTACCTGTGCTGGCAGTACTGCCCGTAGTAGTTGTGTCCACACTCACAGGTGTAACCATGTTTGCTGAGAGGCTTGCGCACGCAGCTGGATGTGTGTTCACACGGGTTCAGCAAGCACGCATCCACGCAGTCACTCCCAAAGTAACCTGGCACACAGCCCCAATGCAGACATTTAACACATTTCAGACATGAGTGCACACACACACACACACACACACACACACGTGCGAGCGCGCGCGCACACATACAATCAAACACCTGTGTGGTGCTCATGCACCCATACACACAGATACACATATACTCCTTTTGTTACGTAATATGATACCTTAACAGGATTCTGTGAGTAGCGTTAATCTGTTTTTTATTTAGCCAAATGAACCCCAGTTTTAGTAGTAGCTAATTATGTGCTGATCTACACATGAATAGCACACAAGCCAGAGAATCATGCTAAGCGTTCTCCAAGTCTTGCACTGAAACTTAATGTGCAGTAATGAGATCAAGACCCGACGTGAATCTTACCTGGTTCACACACACAGGAATGTGAGGCCCAGTTGTCGCTGCAGCGGCTGTGTGTGGGACACACGCTGGACACACACGCGTCAGGTACGTCACATCCATCCTTCACCTGCACCCTCAGAGCCTGATGCATGTTAATGTTCCCTGTGTTGGTGGAGGTCTCTCCCATCCGTACGCCCTACATACATAATAACAGAGCTACGAGTGTGTGTATATGTGATTATATGTGCATGTCGTTGAATATCTCCAGACATCATCCAAAATAATTTAAATCTTTTAAGTATAAGAGTGCTTCCATTTTCATTCATTAGAATAGTATATACTTTATGGACCCTCATACAAGCATGCTTTTGAGTGTGTGTTCGTGATGGGACTCACCTGCATGCAGCCATGAAAGCCATTTAGCACAGAGCCGTCATTTTTCATCAATCCTCCAACATAAAGGCTCTTCAGCTTCAGTCCCGGCAACTCGTTTCCAATTTCCACTGTCCTCTACACGTCAAGTTAGAACACCCAGAAATACCAGGAAAACCCAAATAAATATCACACATACTCCCAGATCTAAGAAATAATGATAAATGATATACTCTAGTGGTATACATGAGTGAGCAATGTAAATGAACCTTCTCCAGAAATTTTTTTATTTTATTTTGTTTGAAAGTTTTCATCATTGTGTTACCCATGAGACCACGTTTACTGAGTAATGGGCACTGTAGTCAGGTGGAGACAAATTAAACACTCCTCCATGCCCCATTGATTTGGTCAGTACACACCTGGAACATTCCGTAGTCCAGAGAGACCAGGGCCATGTACTTAATGTCCTTCCCATCTTTTCCACTCTTCAGCTCCACCAGGATGTGATGCCACTCACCATCACTGACCCGGACCTGTGGAAAATCCAGCAGAGCCACACGCCGTGCACCCACGAACACTTGGAAATGCACGTGCTTGTTACTGACCTGCAAGACCGAAACACAGAGAGAACACAGTTTTTATATGCCTTCTTTTCCAATCATCCTTACGCTTTTGTCCTAATTCAGCTTGCTAATTAGATAAATAGACCAAATAAGCTCAGAAGTAAGAACCTCCTAAAGTTGAGCTTTTCACACATAAGTAGACTCGGCTGGTTTTACACTGCAAGGATTTACACACGCATCGACTTGCTAATACATATAGATGTTTTTTTTTTTGATTGACCATGAATTTGGTAAAGATATAAGCCCTTAGTCTCTTTTACATTTGCCTTGTTTTGCTATTTTTGCTGCTTGTCTGGCATTACTACCAGCAACTTATAGTGCATGAACAGAATGAGCACTGGTAATAAATATTCTATCACAATGCATTTAAATGATCAAATCAGAACATGTGGATTAATTTTCTATATCAGCTCTGATAGTAGTTCCAGATGTGACATATACGACAGGGTTGTATTAATACACTAACTCTAATATGTTATTGTTCGTATAGTAACAGCACATACACAGGAGCTTTTATGATGCGCTACATAATCCAAGGCTGATAATAAACTGATTAATAAAACATGTTGTTTAACAAAAATTGTATAATGGACTATATGGTGAAGTTTTCTGTTAGGAGATGTTTATGTAACATTAATGGAAGGATGTCAGGATTGTCTGGGCTTTGAAAAAGTTTCCTTGACAGAGAGGTTTCTCTGCAACATGACATCTCTGTCAGGAAACGTTTTCAACATGACAAGTTGTGTGGTTTTGTGTCTTTAAAAGAGGGAATACACTAAACAATTTATAGCTGATATAGCGTAAGCGATAATAGGAACATAAACAGTTCACACTTCAGACCAAGCTGTTATATGAAAATAATCCGCATATCACACCACACCTATATGGATTATTTTTGTATAACAGCAAAGTCCTTTCTGGGTTATTCCTTGCATATCATTTCTTGATTGTCATTAAAAGTCCTGAGAGGATGCATCCTCTGAAAAATAAAACCATACTACTAGAAATAAATCACATAACTCAGATGGCATACAATTCACAGACAATGTGATGCATTACAATATAATTTACCCATAATTCATAGTTTTCATGTTTAACAATTGGTCGAGACATCATAAAACTAAACCACAAGACCAAGACTGTGATGCAGTTGTTGTGACCGTGACGATGGGTGGAGCGTTCACACCTGTCAAAATGAACCGCACTAAAGAAAAAATTTATTGATCTGCATCAATCAAGTGTGAAATGCTTCGTTTCAGTTGTCTACGACTGTGTCCTGGCGACCAGTGGTGTCGTGAGTGAAGAAAACCCGCATGTACTCACCAGTAAGCTGAATTTAGACAGCTCCCCAGCACTGGCCTGGAGCAGAGTGCCAGCATTTTTACGGGTACGAAACATCAGGCCGATGTACCACGGGATGCTTATAGTGATGTCAGGATCACTCCATGAAGCCAAGGCATGACCATCAAAACGCATCGGCGAGAGCATCACTGAAGAGAGAAAGCATATTCAGCATTACTGCACACACACACACACACACAAAGTTTTCTAGCTCTAAACTTAGAACAATTATCCTAGTTAATTATCTTTGAGGAGTCACGCTTCCTTTGATCGCTTCTCTGTCGGAAAGTAAACATACCTGCAGCAGAAAGGAGGTTTTTGATGTTGCGATCAGGCTTTTTTGGGCTGAGGGAAAACAGTCCCAAATGTTTGTGTGTGGTCAAATATTTTCCAGGCAACCAGGAGGGAGCCTCTTAATGAGGACCATGCAGAATTCTTACATGCTGACTGCTTGAGGCAAAACATTTTACTTCAGCATGTCAGGGCCAGATGAGCTGGACTAACAGCAGTGAGGCTCAGTGCTGACACACTTTCTTTCAGAAAGGTCTGGCACTCAGAGAGGCTACATATTGGCTACATGTGTGCCACTGGGGATTGTGGAGTTTTTCTCTCTGCTGACATGCGGTGAGTTTTTGAGCACAACTACTAAAATGCATCTGTCTCTCATCAAACATACAAGCATCTTCGTGCCCAAGCATTCATACTGAAAAAAGTTAAAAGGGCTTTTACGTATGTCATGGCAGTCATTAGGTATGAAACCTGTCTTTTTACATTAAGTTACTGATTGTAAGAAAATAGCTAAAAAAAAATCTAAAAAAACCCATTTACTCTAAATGTAATTTATCAGCCAAAACATGGTTGTTCTTTAGTTGTACGCTTTAGCTGTGAGGCTCAAGTAGCTAACAGCACTCAATGTACCATCAAGCATACTCAACACTTCTGGGGGAACCATTAAAGGTTCTAGGTGGAACCCTACAACAGATGTTTTTTCTTTCAGAAAAGGTTCCACATTAACCCTTAAACTAGAAGATTTAACAATCAAAAAAAGGAGGGGTTGTCCTTGTGGGATAATTTCTGGGCTCACATTAAAATGAAAGCTTTGTCTGAATAAATACAGCAATATTGTTGACTAGGTCACTCCTTTGCTCGAATGTACTTGTTTTTATTTTCTGGACAGGGTTTGATAAGTGCATCCTGTTTTTTGGATTTCTATGACTGATTGTGTTGCTATCTATACATGTAACAAATTTTCCAAAAAAATCTCCCAAAAAAAACATGAATAAAAAAAAAACAATAAAAAAAACCATGAGAAACTTTTTTTTTTTTAGAGAGAGAAGTAATAGCAAGTATAGTCCATATTTATACAGTTCCATTTAACGACCATATTATCATCAGCTTTTCGGTAAAATTCTACTTCTGAACTTGGAGTCTGGGAGTCTATTGTATCCTACTATGTATCTGTGTTGAGACTTTAAACAAACTTGGTTTATAATAAGTGGCATAAGAGAGCCAAATCCATCAGTGGGATCTCAAAGAATTATGCCAGACTAAGCTCTCTGAAAATGTTAAGCCACTTATGATCACATTTCCTGCTCTAAGTCTAAGTGCCCAATTCATCACATCCAGCATGTCACACTGCACGTGGCGTGCCTGCATTCATGTTGGTTAAGGTGCTGAGAGATGTCACACAGCCAGCGTCAAATGGATTGACCTAGCACTCAAGAGTTCTCTAAAGCCTGACCTAATTTAAGTTCTAGGCAGTATGTAAGGAATAAAAACACAGGGTGTGCTGATATAGGAATATAATCAACAATGCAGTAGTATGATGCGGCATGACGCAAAGAGTCAAAGTTATTATCCTGTAACAGCAAGCTTAAAATTGTTTTATTGCTCTTATATCACAAAAAATCTTTTTATTTTTTTCAGATTGATCAGAAGATCCCCGATCTTTTCAAACATTTCGTTTTTATAACAAAAAAACACGTAGTGTGTGATTAACAGTAATTTAACTGGATGGCAGATACAGAAAATAGCAGTGACATAATTCAGAGAAAAAAAAACAGTGTATACAGTTGCAGACTCTGGTAATAGTGCATGATTTTTTCCCCCAAACACATCTTCATGCACAGTTTGTGTTTTCGGTTCTTGGTCAGAAAAAAGCAGAAACTAGTTCAGCTAGATTCAGTACTTTTTTTTTTTCACATTACATTGAGTGTCGTGGAATAATGCGATTCCACTGATTCTCTCCACACCTGAGATTTTGGGGATACTTTTATTATAAAACTTTGCTTAATCATCTAGTATGCAACATAAAGCAACAAATTCTGCAAAAAACAAACAACATTAAGCGTTACACGCTTTCTGTTTTCGATAATCTGTATGCCTATTTTAAGTTACAAGTCTGATTAATCGTGTATCCCTGTGTTTCTGTGTGTGGGTTTGATTATGCCTACAGTACATCTGTATGTTTGTCTGCTAAACAGAGGTTCTCCTACCATGTTCGCAGTTCTTTCCTCCATAACCCAGCGGACATTTACAGGAGTATGTATTCCACTTGTTCACGCACAGCCCTCCATTGTGACACACACTGCTGCTGCAGAAATGACTCTTTGCAAGACAACCTGGAAAAGTATGGACCAAGTTCATTAATCCTGAATGAACCAAAGGACCTCCTTACATTTTAGAGAAGATTGTGAGGTGGAATGGGTGTATAATATATCTAACCTGCAGCCGTGCCGTTGTTAGCAATGAAGCTGGCCATGTCAATGGGCTTGTTGTCGATCGCGAGGTTCCTTATGCAGCCCACAAAATCTCGGTTTCTTACTGGGAAATCCTCAGGGAGGTCAGGAACTCCGCCCAGGAGCAAAGGGCCTGTGAGATCCAGAGACCTGCACATACACATGACACATGAGGTCCCAATCTTCCAAATGACCTACAGCTAGAGCTCTTCTAGAAGATGTGCATCTATTGTGTTTACAAATAATATTTGACAAATATATACTTTATATAATTTTACAATTCCCTTGGAATTATAATATTTCACACACTGTTTCTCACAATGACTCTCACAATTCGGTGACTTTTGTCGTTGTTTAAGTTGTTTAAGCAAAACTTTTCATCCTGAACAGGATGAAAAAGTGAAAGCAGATGTAACATTTCAACTTTAGATTTTTGTTTATACTTTTCAGAAATATATATATATATTTTTTTACATTTTTATTTAAAAGTATGGAACTAATGCAAAGTACTTGGGTACTTCATTTTCTACCATTGGTCAGTCAAAAAGAGAGTGCTTCTCAATACTGTTGACTGATGCTCTCTTCACTCCTCAATCTAACAAGCTTCAGCCCATGACCTGGAAATAAAATAAAGCCCACCTTCATTAAGAACGTAATAATTCTGTAAATATGCCGGTACAGAAATTGAAGAGTGAGGATGGCTTCTAGAGCAAGGACACACAGGTGCTTCCTACTCTGAAGTGTTTTTATTGTAGCATGTGTTAACTGAATAGTAATACAATATAATACAATAAAGTTATTATAATAATTAAAAAAAAAATCAAGTGATTAAAATGTGCTTGAATTTCCATAAAGTTGTGTAAAGTACACATGCAATTATTAAATTTGATGCTAATTCAGTGTGTAGTAACAGTGTGTAGTGGTGTATATGCAGATCCATTGCCCAGTGAAAGGTGATTCAGCTAGGAAAAAAAAATCATTAACAGATGTCACTTCTAACAAAAATACTATGAGTGCTTCTCATATTGTATTTAATTAACTTTCCTTTGATTTCTACCACACATCTCAGTTCCTCTGAGGACCAGAGGAAATTATACATGGATGGGACACAAAGACAAAGTATTTGACACCAACTAGGCAAAAATCATTAATAACAGATGTCACTGTAAAGTGACGGCACTTCAGTGAGCGAGGATGTCTGAGTTGGTGGATACATTTGGTGTCAAATCCTGTCATTGCATCGCATCCGTGTATCATTTCCTCTGGTCCTCAGAGGAACTGAGATGTGTGGTAGTAATCAAAGGAAACTTAATTAAATACAATATGAGAATCACTCATAGTATTTTTGTTAGAAGTGTTAGAATCACAAGTCTGGTTACTCCTCTTCATATTCCTCAGCTCTCAGCTCTCATGTGTTTACTGAGTTGCTACTGTATGTTTGTGCGTAAGTCATTTTGAATTTTGTAAATTACTGATTACAGTTCTTCGAACCTCGAACCATATGAACCTCATGACCCAAGGGCTTTTTCAAAAAAGGAAAGTTAAAAGGTCTAAGTGTAAACGGCTTAACATTTCAATGAAACATTCCACAGATTAAAAGACTGCTTTCCGCTGTATTAAGCGATGCAAACATGTACCATATTATTCACATGTCTTACAATGCAGCATGTATTTAGAATACGATACAATTAAGAGATAATTCTGTAATCTCAATTTGGATAGGTATTGCATTTTAAGATGTTATTATAGTACCATAACTGAGCTGGCACATATTTCTGTTCCTACTTTATGGATTAATCCTGATTATCAATTTATTGACTCTAAAGCAGCCTAGGAAGCAATCATTTTTGCATGCACACTAAAGAGGAGCCTTAAAAATTCTGAATATGTCTGAATATATTTTATGAATACAAAATGCAACATGAAATCAAATAGAGTTTGGGCCCAAAATTCCTTGATAGGACCCTGAAAGCAGGTGAAAACTGCTTTGTACCTGCTTTTACATGGTTATTAGTCATAAGAAAAGGTATAAACGAACTCTGAAGTTGAACAGGAAAGTCACTGAACTCTGCAATGAGAGACTTAATGTAAAAAACTTATGCAATAAATATATGTTAATTCATTTTCAGCCAGATACCTGTAAATTAGCACAAGATTAATAGGTCAGAGAATTTTAGCAGTGTCCTACATGCAGCATTACAGCTTTGATTGAGGCGGCTATGGCTAAGGTAGCAGAGCGGGTTGTCCACTAATCATAGAGTTGGTGGTTCGATTCCTGGCCCCCATGACTCCACATGCTGAAATGTCCTTGGGCAAGACACTGAACCCCAAGTTGCTCCCGATGGCAAGCTAGCGCCTTGCATGGCAGCTCTACTACCATTGGTGTGTGTGTGTGTGTGTGAATGGGTGAACGAGACACAGTGTAAAGCGCTTTATAAGTGCAGAACCGCTAAGGTTAAAAAAGAGCTATATAAGTGCAGACCATTTACCTTTTATTAAGCTTAAAATCTATGGGTGGCTCCTCATTAAGAGAACATGACCTTCCACTTATAGCTGCATTTCAAAGCTATTTCCTCACCTGAAATCTTTAAGGGCTATCATCTCTAAGTTAAACAGAGATAAGATTAATAAACAGTGGTAAATACCAGCCAGATGACCTACAAGTGTGTTTGCATTGTAAAGCCTATAAGACAGCTTTGGCATAAGGACAAAACAAGATTTGGAAAGAAGAGAGTGGCGAGAAAGTGAAAGCAAAGTGGGAGAATGTGCTCTAATCTCCTATAATGATGAGCTATTCAACACCTGCATGCGGTTAACATGCCTTACTCAGATCTTATTTCTTTACTGTCCTGTTCAGTGAGTATTTATACCTGCCTGTGAAAGTATAAGGTCAGTATGGGTATTTGCATCTAATATATGCAGTATAAACATATAAGATTCTGGGTTATGTTTTGTTCCTATGGCATATGTAACAACACATCACTTACTGGATCATTAAAGAATAACATTAAAGACAACAGGAGGACAACTGTAAGAACACCAACTGGCTCAGACTCACTTCTTCTGGCCTGTCTGGGTGCCTTGGGATGCACACGTGTAGTTTCCGATCTGACCACCGAAACGTACAGCCATGGCCACATCGCAATCGTCCACAGCAACCACCGCAACTTTCTCCTCAGAAGGACCATGAGGGAGACCAGTACGCCCAATGTGAGGCTAAAAAAAACAAAAACAAAAAAACCCAGTAAATATTCTTGTGACTAAAACAAACTGCTGAGCAGCCTAGAAAGACCTTTTCTTTAAAATGACTTTAAAATGCCAGGGACATGTCAGTTTCTAGTGTCGGCTAAATAACTAAATCCTAAATAACTGAATGGAACACAAAACAACTGATCAGTACCATACGGGGCTCTTGTTTTGAAATATTTTTTTATGTCATGGCAATTCCCCCAACTATTACAGTGAGGGAAAAAAGTATTTGATCCCTGCTGATTTTGTACGTTTTCCCACTGACAAAGAAATGATCAGTCTATAATTTTAATGGTAGGTTTATTTGAACAGTGAGAGACAGAATAACAACAAGAAAATCCAGAAAAATGCATGTCAAAAATGTTATAAATTGATTTGCATTTTAATGAGGGAAATAAGTATTTGACCCCCTCTCAATCAGAAAGATTTCTGGCTCCCAGGTGTCTTTTATACAGGTAACGAGCTGAGATTAGGAGCACACTCTTAAAGGGAGTGCTCCTAATCTCAGCTCGTTACCTGTATAAAAGACACCTGTCCACAGAAGCAATCAATCAATCAGATTCCAAACTTTCCACCATGGCCAAGACCAAAGAGCTCTCCAAGGATGTCAGGGACAAGATTGTAGACCTACACAAGTCTGGAATGGGCTACAAGACCATTGCCAAGCAGCTTGGTGAGAAGGTGACAACAGTTGGTGCGATTATTCGCAAATGGAAGAAACACAAAGAACTGTCAATCTCCCTCGGCCTGGGGCTCCATGCAAGATCTCACCTCGTGGAGTTGCAATGATCATGAGAACAGTGAGGAATCAGCCCAGAACTACATGGGAGGATCTTGTCAATGATCTCAAGACAGCTAGGACCCTAGTCACCAAGAAAACAATTGGTAACACACTACGCCGTGAAGGAATGAAATCCTGCAGCGCCCGCAAGGTCCCCCTGCTCAAGAAAGCACATATACATGCCCGTCTGAAGTTTGCCAATGAACATCTGAATGATTCAGAGGACATCTGGGTGAAAGTGTTGTGGTCAGATGAGACCAAAATGGAGCTCTTTGGCATCAACTCAACTCGCCATGTTTGGAGGAGGAGGAATGCTGCCCATGACCCCAAGAACACCATCCCCACCGTCAAACATGGAGGTGGAAACATTATGCTTTGGGGGTGTTTTTCTGCTAAGGGGACAGGACAACTTCACCGCATCAAAGGGACGATGGACGGGGCCATGTACCGTCAAATCTTGGGTGAGAACCTCCTTCCCTCAGCCAGGACATTGAAAATGGGTCGTGGATGGGTATTCAAGCATGACAATGACCTAAAACACACGGCCAAGACAACAAAGGAGTGGCTCAAGAAGAAGCACATTAAGGTCCTGGAGTGGCCTAGCCAGTCTCCAGACCTTAATCCCATACAAAATCTGTGGAGGGAGCTGAAGGTTCGAGTTGCCAAATGTCAGCCTCGAAACCTTAATGACTTGGAGAAGATCTGCAAAGAGGAGTGGGACAAAATCCCTCCTGAGATGTGTGCAAACCTAGTGGCCAACTACAAGAAACATCTGACCTCTGTGATTGCCAACAAGGGTTTTGCCACCAAGTACTAAGTCATGTTTTGCAGAGGGGTCAAATACTTATTTCCCTCATTAAAATGCAAATCAAGTTATAACATTTTTGACATGCGTTTTTCTGGATTTTTTTTGTTGTTATTCTGTCTCTCACTGTTCAAATAAATCTACCATTAAAATTATAGAATGATCATTTCTTTGTCAGTGGGCAAACGTACAAAATCAGCAGGGGATCAAATACTTTTTTCCCTCACTGTATATAACAGCATGACCATAAAAAAGATGTAGCTACTGTGTAGTGTTAATCTCTCAGACGTAGCGTGAGGTGTCTGCTTGCCAGACTGTGGAGCTGTGCCCACAACAGCTAAACATTTAATTGGATTACGCCAGTAAAACACTGGTGAAAATGAGATACCAGACAAAGTGTATGCCATTCAATGTCAGAAAAATCTCTGCAGACTTGATTAGTGCAGCAAAAGCCTGCATTATTATACAGTAACTCTAGCCAGCTTGTGCTAATTCTGCTCCTTTTGCTTTGGCAGTATTTAATTTACTTTATTTATTTAGCATGTCAACTGACATGACACAATGTCCTTTGTACATGAACTAAAGAGTGTTACAGGGAACATTACAGAAATCACACAAAATCACGACATAGCATAGCTAAAGTGAGCTAATCCAATAGAATTTCCAAAGGGAAGTCATGTTTACTCCGTGTTCAAAATATTTAATGATAACGCTAACCAGCTAGCTAATGTTAGCTAAGATGACTATAAATCATATCGATAATTGTTCATAATCTTCACAGATTAAGCTAATCAACTAGCTAACATATGCGCTCATTGTTTCTGAGGGGATTTCTAAATGAATGTCCAAAATCTTCACTGCCGAAGCTAGTCACTTAGCTAAAATAAGAGAACCAGATGGCATTTCCTATAACTGGTACCTCTGTGAATGAGAAATGTTACTGATTAAATCACATAACGTTTCTAAATTGATGTGTTCAGTAAAGAGTGCAATTTAGGTGGATTAATGGAAGGACATTCTACATTTGGTGAAGCATTGTAGTCTTTAGTTCATGACAAGCCTACACACTAATAGCTCAAGCTGACAGGCACCAAACCTCACTCACTCACAAAGCTCTACCTGAGGGCACAGGCTCTGTTTTAACAAGTTAAGCTGTTGCTGTCCAAAAATAAATAAGCAGATTATTTTTACCTTTTGCTGTGACAGAAGAATGTTTTGATAGCAGTTTCTTGAATGCAAATTTGTAAACATTAATAATGATATATCATTTCTGATCTTCCATCTGCATCTTACACTATACAGTAAGCTGGACAAATCATTTAAAATGCAGCTGATATGTACTACATTGTTTCAAAAGTTTTGGCTGTCTACATAGTTTTTCCTGTTTGTGGTTGCTAGATAGGTATGAAATCATCAGTTAAAGTTAAGTAGTTAGTTAGGTAGCTCAGGTTAACATTAACATGTGGTTTTACTGTGTCAATTTGCTCAGCAAATGATAAATCAACACACCTGCAAAGGCAGTCTAATGAAGGTTTTTCTATTATAAATGAATAATAAAGCCTATTCTACAGTACTCACGCAATGCACATTTAAACTTGGCTCATAAAGCAGTAGTAATTTAGATGTAGTAATATCAGTTTGCCAATAAAATAACCAGACATCCCCAGTGTGACTGGATTATGATTTAAACACATGATTTCACATTATATTTGAGAGGACACTGTCAAACAACAGCACTAGCAATGACTTTGAGACCAAAGGGGCCTTTTTACACACACAAAGCATAACGTCCGTCATCTTTTCAAACCGACACTGCAGAGGCTTGAAGGGAAAGGTCCGTGCCTAACAAATACTATACATGGGTGTCGATTTCCATGCGTTTTGTTTTTCTTCCATGTGAGGGTTAATTGCTTAAAAAATGTGAAAACTGGACAAAAGTTGCATTTATCATAAAAAGTTGTATTTATCATCGGGTGTTATCACTGTTTGTAGGATTACCAGACCAATAAAATGTAAAACATTTTGGCTACCTAAAACGAGACCAGGCTAGTTTGGTGTCACTAGCCAAGGGGAGGCACAACTAAGTTATCATTGTATGGGTTTAGCTGCTACAGTGTCATGTAAAGTACATTAGCTGTCCTTATGCTCTGCTCATATCTTGTTCACATAACTTGGAACTTACATAGACATTTACATCTAAACACATTAACATTTGTTTTCCTGCTCAGCATGTGAGGCTGTTAGTGTTTCAGTTTCAACGCCTTTACTGGTAAAAAAATTGCCGTATATATTTATTTTTCCTCTGACACGAGTATTTCCACTTATTTTCCTGTAAACCCTGTCTGATTGGTCTTGCCTCTGGTCACTGATGATAAAATACAACAAACCGTTCACTGAAGATACAAAATTACAACACTGCCGTCTTCTTTTACTGGCATTCAGTAACACAGTGACAAACCACTCCAAGTGGATAATTATTCAGGGCTAAAGAAAAACCTTTGGTGCTACAGCCTCGAATGCCCAGGCCAGGTTACGCCCCTGTTGATAACCCTTATTACTGTGGTATAAGCCACTCCACATATTGGACAATGTGTACTAAATCCTCTGCTTTCTCTCTGCCTGCCTGTCAACCTTCTATTGACTATATGGCCTTGGGGATGTGGTTTCACTATTTCGTTTAACCAACGAGTGAAACTGAAATTTGAGCATTAAACCCTCAACCAGGCATGCTAAGCCCTCTAAGTGTTTGCACCACATCAGATGAGATCTTAACCATAATGAGAAACTGATGGTTGAACTGTCACAACAGACGAATGATGGTGAATGTCAAATCGTCTACAAGTGCCAACCAAAGACTGGAAGCTGTTCTGATTCCAGACAGGACTCTTCAGACATTTCAAGTAGGTCTAATAACATAGTAGGGAAGAGGTCTAATGACATTCTTTAGTGACAGCCAGTGGCTCCTTTTGGAGATTGAGTTTTGACAAACCGACAATCTACCACTTAGTCTTCCTCCAAAATTCACACGTAGTGCAACTGTTTCCATTGTTGGTGTTTTGTATTTTGCACAGGGTTTTCAGTATTTGCATTGTTGCACTTTGTACACAGTTTTATTAGGCTCATTCCTGCACAAACATAGATGTAAATGTTGCCTTGAATCAATAATGCATTGGATATGTATAAACTCCACAGGTATGGGTGGTATGTAGACTGCAGTTCATGGAGATAAGAAATAAAACTGGCTTGGCTGCTGCACAGGTTCTGGCCTCTTTCAAGCAAAAAAATGATAGTTGAGACTGATACAGCTGCAAGCTCATGGTACATAGATAGCAATCTGACAGGGTACTGCATTAAAAACCTCTGTCAGTATTTTGTGCTTAAGACATAGCCATTCCTTTTTGGCATTGAAGCTTTCATAAACCTGTTTTCTTCAGGAATATAACACACTTGAAAGAAGCTTCTCTAAAAGATCTTACAATTCTGTTCTATCTCGAGTCCTAGAACAACAACCCCAAATTCTTCTATCTTCTATCTATCTAAAGAGCCTGTGCTGAAGATTTTCTCCTAATATCATTGCTGCTGAATGAAAACACATAAAAGTGCATTGAGGGGTGAGTAGGCCTGGCTCATGGGCCCAAAGAAATACAGTGATTGAGAGCATTCCTGCACTCTGACACATACACCATGGACAGAGTCCAACTAATCAAAATCCAGACACTCCATTCAGCTAACAACCATCACTTCAATGTGTGTGTGTGTGTGTGTGTGTGTGTGTGTGTGTGTGTGTGAGTGTGCCTGATCTAGACGAGCACATGCTCACATAGAAGAACTGTTTGGATAACTATGAAACTGGAAACAGATGAGACAACAAAATAGCTATTCTTCTTCTAACATGCTGAACATTCTCAGTGCTTTAAGCAAGGATTTACTTCAGTACTCAAACTGAATCTGCAACTAGTTA
Source organism: Ictalurus furcatus (assembly GCF_023375685.1). Taxonomy (NCBI): domain Eukaryota; kingdom Metazoa; phylum Chordata; class Actinopteri; order Siluriformes; family Ictaluridae; genus Ictalurus; species Ictalurus furcatus. The sequence continues at coordinate 17,990,155 of NC_071262.1, forward strand.
AGGCTCAAATATTTATAACTCTTATTAAGGTTTGTATGGAGCAACATGCACTGGACAACCTCACTGATGATAAACCCGTGCTCTTATTTACTGACTCTGCATGTCCTCAATTCCCTTTCCTATGTAAAAAATAAACCTTGCTGTCAG